>NW_027397071.1:6873173-7123453 GCF_003265705.2 Callorhinus ursinus | reverse complement strand
AAAGAAAGAAAGAAAGAAAGAAAGAAAGAAAGAAAGAAAAAGAAAAATAGCAATGTTGATTGAAAACCAGCCATCTCAATAATCACTTAAAATGAAATGGTCTAAACAACCCAATAAAAGGCAGAGATTGTCAGTTTGTATTAAAAAGCAAGACCTGCCTACAAAAAATCCACTTTCAATATAAGGATACAAATAGGGTTAATTGTTTTAGAATACTCCAACCAAATGCAGTAGAATACATAATATTTTTGAGTACACACAGAATATTTACCTGATAGATCATTAACGTGTCTGGATAAAATTAAGAGGATTTAAATCATACAAAGCAGGTTCACTGACTACAATGGGATGAAATTAGAAATCAACAGCAGAAAAGTCTCTGGACAATCCCCAGATATTTGAAAAACAACACACTCCTAAATAGCCCATGGGTCAATGAAGAAATTAAAATATATATATATATATATTTTAATACAAAAGAAAATGAAAAGACAACATACTGATATCTGTGGGACACAGATAAGACAGTACTTAGAGGGAAATTTATAACACTAATGTCTATATTTTAAAAAGAAGAAAGGATTCAGTCAATTAAGAAAACAGGGGTGCCTGGGTGGCTCACTTGGTTAAGCTTCCAACTCTTGAATTCAGCTCAGGTAATGACCTCAGGGTCCTATGATCAAGCCTGTGGCAGGCTCCGTGCTCAGCAGGGAGTCTGCTTGAGGATTTCTCCCCACCCCACCCCTCCCCCAACTCACGTGCTCACGCGCGTGCGCACGCACACAGACTCACTCTCTCCCTCTCTCTCTAAAATAAATTCTTCTAAAAATAAAACAGAAAAAGTTAGTACAAAAAAGAAAAGTATAAAAATCACAGCAGAAATCGGTAAAATGGAAAACAAAAACGACAGAGAAAAATCAATGAGACCCAAAGTTGGCTCTTTAAGATCAGTAAAATTGCAAACCTAGAGCCAGAATGATCAGAACTAAAAGAGAAAACATTCAGGTGGCAAATATAAGGAAGGAGAGGTGCCATCACTACAGAATGCACAGATGTTAAAAGGATAATAAGGGAATATTATGAGCAATTTTATGCCAATAAATTCAACAACTTGTATGAAATGGACAAATTACTTGAAATGCACAAATTAGCAAAACTCCCTCAAGAAGAAATAGGTAATGTGAACAGCCCTGCACAAATCAAAGAAATCGACTTCTTAGTTTAAAACTTTCCCACCAAGGAAAACTCTTAAGCCCACATGGTTTTATTGGTGAATCTTACAAACATTTAAAGAAAAAAAAAAAAAGAATTCTACAAAAACTCTTCCAGACTATTGAAGAGGTTGAAACACTCCCCAGCTAATTCTATAAGACCAAGCAGTAATATGACAAAAGAAAGCTACAAACCAACAGCCCTCATAAACAAAGATGCAAAAATCGTTAAAAATTTTTAAGAAACTCAATCCAATAATACATAAAAATATATAATGACCAACTGGGGTTATCTCAGGAATGCAAAATTGGTTTAACATCTGAAAGTCAATCAATGTAATGCACCATAGCAACAATTCAAAAAGAAAACTGCATGATCAGGTCAATATTCCCAGGTGATACAATTCTGGGTAGTGGAGAATTCCACAATGAAAGAATTTTCTGATCAACATCATGAAGATTACTTTAAAATCTCAAAGGCTTATAAGCCCAAGTTTGTTGCTACATTACCACACTTACTGAGTATGTTTTCTGGAAGAGTAACTTTCATAAAGTTTACTCTCAGGGAAAAGAATATTTTGGAATGTGCCTATTGTAATTATCCATCGGATCCAATGTCTAATGCCATTGGTAACTTATAATCATGTCCCAGCGTCTGGTTTTGAAAAAAATAAATGCAGAATTTTCTGAGTGAAAAAAATAGATTCAGGAAAAGCATTTGACAAAATCCAACATCCATTTCAAGTTAAAATAAAAAACTCATCAAACCAGAAATAGAAAGGAACTTCCTCAACCTGACAGTGAAAGGGAGAAACCTACAGCTTACATCAAATTTAATTATGAAAGACTAAATGTTTTTCCCTAAAATTAGGAATAAGGCAATAATACCCATATTCTATGAACATTATATTGGAAGTACTAGCCATAACAGCAAAACAAGAAAAAGGAACAAAAGATATCCAGATTGGAAAGAGAGATGTAAAACTGTCTTTATTTGCAAACCTAGTGTTCTAAGTATAAAATCTAATAGATTCTATTTTTTTCATTCACTTCTTAAAAATTTTCAGTTATCTCTACACCCAACATGGGGCTCAAGCTAACAACCCTAAGACCAAGAATCACATGTTCTACCAACTCAGCCAGCCAGGCACCCCTAATGGATTCTATTGTTTTAAAAAAGAAAATGATACTAGAACTAATAAGTGAGTTTAGCAAGGTTGCAGAACAGAAGATATATTTTATACTAAAAATGGAAATAGAAATTAATAAGCAATACCACTTACAATAAAATTTTAAAATACTTAAGGATAAATTCAACAAAACATGTGCAAGATTTGTACTCTGAGAACTACAACACATTGCTGAGAGAATCTGAAGAAGACCTAAATAAATGGAAAGATGTACTGTGTTCATGGACCGGAAGACAATATTGCTAAGACATTAATTCTCCCCAAATTGCTCAATAGATTCACAATGCAATCCCAATCAAAATCTCAACAGCCTTTTTTGTAGAAGTAGATAATTCTAACTTTATTTTCAGTGTGAAGAGGTTTACATAGTCAAAACAACTTTGAATAATAAGAGCAAAATTGGAAAATGTCACTATCTGGTTTTGAGACTTCTTATAAAGCCACAGTAATTAAGAGAGTGTGGTACTGGCATGAAAATAAACAGATTAATGGAACAAAATAGAGAGTCTAGAAATAGATCCTCAAATATGTAATCAGGTGATTTTTTTTTTTTTTACAAAGGTGTAAAAGCAATTCAGTGAAGCAAGGATAGTGTTTTCAACAAATGGTGCTGGACATCTGTATGCAAAAAACAAACTTTGATCCATACTTCACAGCATATACAAAAATTAGCTCAAGATATATTGAACACCTACATGTAAAACCTAATACCATAAAACATCTAGAAGAAAACACAAGACAATTGTGTTTGTGACCCTGGGTTAGGCTAAGATTTCTTAATATGATGCCAAAAGCACTATCCATACAGAACAAATTGATAAATTGGACTTTATCAAAATAAAAAGCTTCTGCTCTTTGAAAGACTTTTTTAAGAGAATGGAAAGAGAAGTCATTGACTAGAAAATGAGTTTTCAAGGCACATATCTAATAAAGGACTTATATCCAAAATATATAAAGAATTCTCAAAACCCAATAACCGGAAAACAAACAACCCAATAAAAAGTGTGGAAAATATTTGACTAGATACTTCAAAAAAGAAGATACACAAGAGGCAAATGAGTAAGTGAAAAACTGCTCAACATCAGTAGCCATTAGGGAGATGCAAATGAAAAACCACAATGAGAGAACACTACACACCTCTTAGAGTGGCTAAAATTAAAGTGACTCTCCGTACTAAGTGTTGATAAGGATATAGGGCAACTGGAACTGCTCATAGGACTATAAGTAGTACAACTACTTTGGAAAATAGTTTGGTAGTTTCTTTAAGAGTTAAACATACACCTGCCTATCATACCATTCAGCCATCCCACTCCAGCATATTTACACAAAAGAAGTGAAAGTATATGCCTATACAGAGATTGTAAAATAATGTTCATAGCAGTTTTGTGTAGTGACCAAAAACTACAAATTACCCAAATACCTATCAACAAATGGATATTTGGATAAATATCCATTTGAATGGATAAACTGTGGTATATCCATAAAATGAAATACTTCTCAGCAATTAAAAAGAATGAAGTATCAATAAATGCAACAACATGGATGAATCTCAAAATAATTATGTTGCCCAAAAGAAGACAGGTAAAAAGGAGGGGGGGGAGGAGGAAGAGAGAGAGAGGAACCAAGTGGAAACAAGGTCTCAAGGCTCTCAAGGCAGAGAAGGAGAAGCTTTTGAAGAAGTATGCTTTCAGTAATAAACTATGGAAAGGTCAATTAAGGCGGATACAGGATGAAAATGGGCCACAAAACCCAGCAATTAGGAGGCATTTTGTGACGATACTGACAACAATTCCAAATATACTTTTGGGTACTGAAACCAGACTATGGAAGATTAAGAAATAAATAGAAGTTACAAAAATTAAGATGGAGGCGCCTGGGTGGCTCAGTTGGTTAAGCGACTGCCTTCGGCTCAGGTCATGATCCCGGAGTCCCGCGATCGAGTCCCGCATCGGGCTCCCTGCTCAGCGGGGAGTCTGCTTCTCCCTCTGACCCTCTTCCCTCTCGTGCTCTCTATCTCTCATTCTCTCTCTCTCAAATAAATAAATAAATAATCTTTAAAAAAATGAAGATGGAAAAAAATGGAGTTCTCCTTAATGGAGAGTGTAGACTGTGTTCTCATGAAGTTTAGTGGTTAAGGAAGAAGTTTAAAAAAATTGGAGTTTACTTATAGACCAGGAGTACCCGGTTAAGGGACAGAGACACAGGTTGACTCATTATATGGAAAAAATAAAAGACCTTGAACCATATATAAAATCCAATCTAGATGGAATAAAAACTGAAGTATAACATTAAACTATAACGCTATCTGAAGAAAATGTAAAAAAAAATTCTTTTGTGATCCTTGGATAATGAAGACTTCTCAAGTAAAACCCAAGAAGTATAAAACCATGAGGTAAAAATGGATAGGTCTGACTACATCAAAATTAAGGAT
This sequence comes from Callorhinus ursinus, assembly GCF_003265705.2. Lineage (NCBI taxonomy): Eukaryota > Metazoa > Chordata > Mammalia > Carnivora > Otariidae > Callorhinus > Callorhinus ursinus. Next base: position 7,118,621 of record NW_027397071.1, on the reverse strand, counting down.
TTCTGTTCAACAAAGAACACAATAGATACGATTCCCGACAGTTGCCCTCAGAGGAGATAGATGCAACATCTAAAATTGTCATGGAGGTATTAAAATATACAAAAAACTTCTGCAACTCAGTAAGAAGGCTGGAAGCTGAGTAGAAAAATGGGCAAATGGGCAATTCACAGAAAAGAAATCCCAATTATGTACAGTCAAATTCACTGATAAGACATATGCACGTTTAAACTACAATAAGGGGCGCCTGGGGGGCTTAGTCAGTTAAGTGTCCAACTCTTGATCTCAGCTCAAGTCTTGATCTCAGGGTCGTGAGTTCAAGCCCTGCACTGGGCTCCACACAGCATTTGGAATCTCCTCTAAAAAGGAAAAAAAAAAAACCCCACTAAAATGAGATGCAACTTTATAAAATAAGTAATATCAAAAGGTTGAAAAAGATGACCTGTTGTCAAGAACAAGAGAAAATGGGAATTCTCATCCCCACTGGGAGAGTGGGGGTCATGGCAGCCCCAGTATGCAGCAGCAGTGAAATTAAGCATCCTGAAACCCAGCAATCCTAGATAAATATGCACACTGAAAGGTCATGTATGAAGACGTTTGGGAAGGCAGTCATTGTGATAGCCTGGGTTCAACGTACTTAGATGTTTATCACTGGGAGAATGGATAAGTAAAATATGACAAATGTTCATTATGGAATACAATGCAATGCTTAGAAGCAGTGAACTACACATGTCTACACAGCAACAAGAACAGATACTTTTTTAACACAATAGCGTGGAAAAAATAAAAACGAAAGAGGCCTAAGATTGTCACATTATTGTTCTCAGCAATTCACTCTCTTCACTGCAACGGGATTATCCATCTCACCTATCGGATGAAACCTGCAGTGACAATGTTCGCAACAGGTGTACCTCCTCATCCCGGGCTTAGGATTAGATATGACTGGAGGGATCAAAGGCCAAGTCCAAGCTGAAGTTTTAAGAAGCATTACAATTGCTGCTAATTCCTTTGCTGTTTCCTTTTGCAAGAGAATAGCATGTCCATCAAAAGGCTGGATCCTGGATCCTAAAGTGAGAATATGGAGGTCGAGAACTTCAACCTCCAACCCACGAGCACTAACGTGTAATGCGAGCAAGAAATAAGTGTTGTCACAAGCCACTGAGATTTTAGACTTGTTACTTCGGCAAAGCTGACTCATACAAGGTCTGTATCACATTACCATCTATAAAAATGAAAAACAAGGAATGCACACACAAACAACACATACGGATACATACATATCTGAGGGCATATTTCAGTCACATTAGAGCAGATGCCTATAAAACAGGGTAAGGGAACAGGCGTGGGGAATGGGACACGGGGACAAAGGAACAGACAAGTTTGGTGGTGGTCGCGTGTTAAGAACTGAGGAGGAGGAGCAACCCAACTCCGTGCACCTCAGGTCCAAAAGACAGTAAGAAGCTCTGGAGCTGGGAGTAACTGTTGGAGGGAGGTCTCAGGGGGGTTGGGAGAGAAGGGAATCCAGGTAGAGAAGATCAGCCTTGGGATCCCCAGTTCATTCTGGAAGGCAGCTATGCTCACCACTGTACCACCAACGCTCCCCAGTTCATTCTTTTTTTTTTTAAGATTTTATTTATTTATTTGAGAGAGAGAGAGAGAATGAGAGATAGAGAGCACGAGAGGGAAGAGGGTCCGAGGGAGAAGCAGACTCCCCGCCGAGCAGGGAGCCCGATGCGGGACTCGATCCGGGGACTCCAGGATCATGACCTGAGCCGAAGGCAGTCGCTTAACCGACTGAGCCACCCAGGCGCCCTCCCCAGTTCGTTCTGACGGAGATGCTGAGAAGGCCTGGTAAGGGATTCAGTTTTCAAGGTAACCTGTAGCAAAGCTGCTCTGCCGTGTGTGATTGAGGACGGGGACTATTGAAGAGAGAGAGATGAGAATAAGAATTTCCTTTATTCTCAAATAATTTATACTTTTTTGAAGATTTTATTTATTTATTTGAGAGAGAGAGCATAAGCAGGAGGAGGAGCAGAGGGAGAGGGAGAAGCAGACTTCCCACTGAGTGGGGAACCCAACGTGGGGCTCAATCCCAGGACCCCAAGATTGTGACCCGAGCTGAAGTCAGACGCCCAACCAACGGAGCCACCCTAGTGCCCCAAAGAACTTACGGAGAAAAGACTATATTGGCATTCTCCATGCCTGACATGCTCATTTCCCCATTTTTGTATATCAAATCCTACCCATCTCTGAAGGCCTAGGTCAAAATCTACCTCTTCCAGAAAGACCTCCCTGATCGCCAACACCCCTCCACTAACTAAACCTAGAAATCACTCTTCCATACGCTGAGCAACCACAGCACTTGTATGAAGTTGCACTTGTGTTTCTTCTTCCCAGCAGACTAAAGGATCTTGAAGAGTGGTATTAGCTGGCTTGTAGAGTGCCTAACACACAAAGGGCATTCAAAAAAAGTAAATATAAGTGGTAGTTAAAATGTCAGGCAGCAAATTATAAGCAACAAATCGATGAGTCAAATAAATCACAAATGTGATAGAATTTCAGAAGCAGCCAAAACATTTTGAGCTGGTCAAGAAAGGCTACATGGAGCAGGACCTTAAAAGACGAAAAAGATTCTGCTAATTAGGTAAACACAGGAAGAACACTCCAGGCTAAGGGAAAAGTGTGAGGAGGGTGAAGAGTTGGGAAGATTTTGGGGCAAAAAATTAAGTTAGACTCCTACCTCACACCACATACCATAAACAAATTCCAAATTACTAAAGAGTTAAATGAAAGAACATAAAAGCACTGGAAAAAATAAGAGATTAGTTTTATAATTGTAGGAGCAGAGAACACCTTCCTAAGTAAGATAATAATCTTGAAGCCATAAACGTCATATTTTTATGACAAGTCATGATAAACAAAATTAAGAGAAAAAGTAAAAGAATAGGGGAAAGTTTGCAACATATATGACAAAGATTTGTTTTCCGTAACATGTAAAGAAACTTTTATAAATCAATATAAAAAGAAACTCAAGACTTCTGGTTCCTGCTCTGGCGTATGAGAAGGTTGGAAGTTGTTCAACTTGTCCTAACAAGTTGAACAAATGGAAAAATCAACATATTTTCTTAAATCCATCAGAGAAGTGAGGTCACAGGGCAAACCACTGCTCCCGAAATTGGGAGAAGAGAAGACAGGTGAAAATGGAGAATCACAACTTGAGCAGAAACCTCTGCAGGAAACGGTGCCAGGAAAACCTAAGTAGGTAAGCTTAAACTGTAATTGACAAAGTGCTAGAGGTTGTCAGTGTGACAAGTCTGAGACTTAACAACTCCAGGAGAAACCAGTGACAGGGAAACCCCCCCCCTCCTGCACTTTTGTGAATTTTACCTTCAGGAGCTTGACCTGATTCTCAGAGTGAATATTAGAGAAGAATCCCGTTGGGGCGCCTGGTCGGCTCAGCCGGTTAGGTGTCTGCCTTCAGCTCAGGTTATGATCTCAGGGTCTTGGGATCGGGCCCCGCACTGGGCTCTCCGCTCAGCGGTGAGTCTGCTTCTTCCTCTCCCACTGTCATCCCTTTCCTTTTGTGATCACTTTCGCTCTCATTCAAATAAATAAATTTTTAAAATCTTAAAAAAAAAAAAAAAAGAATCCCCTCATGCTTCCAGCAGGGAGAATGAGCAAGTAATCATTTTGAAATACACCAAAGCATTTTGATCTTAACAAAGCCTTCCCTAGGGAGAAACTATTTTACCAGAGCCCAAACTATTTGTGTTTTTCCAGAGCCTAACCAAACTGGTGAAAAGAAAATATGCAACTCTAGCCCACTCTACTCTCCCATGTAGAAGAAAGGAAATACCCCATTCCGGCCCACTCTATCGTTTCCCACCTAAGCAGAGGAAGAAAACTATGAGAAACACTGGTGAAGTTCACAGTCCAGAGGCAAATGTTCATTAAAAGACTGCAACCTAATCACAGGATCATCAAATGCTTCTGCACCTCACCACAACATCACTAAAGGCTTATTTACTGACGTTCCTTTTACCTCAGGTCCAGCTATTAAGAAAAAAATCACAACATAATAAAAGGGTAAAAAAACAGGGGTGCCTGGGTGGCTCAGTTGGTTAAGTATCCAACTCTTAATTTTGGCTCAGGTCATGATCTCATGGGTCATGGAATCAAGCCCTGTGTTGGGCTCTGCCCTCAGGAGGAAGTCCGCTTGAACATTCTCTCCCTCTCCCTGTGCCCCACCCCTAACTCGAGTGCACAAGCACTCTTTCTCTCTCTCACTCTCTCTCTAATGAATAAATAGAGGGTGCCTGGATGGGTCAGTTGGTTTTTGCTCAGGTCATGATCTCAGGGTCGTGGGATCAAGCCCCACATTGGGCTCTGCACTCAGTGTGGAGTCTGCTTGTCCCTCTCCCTCATCTCCTCCCCCCATTCCCTCTCTCTCTCTCAAATAAATAAAAATTTAAAAACCCAAATTATTAAAATGAATAAATAAATCTTAGAACAGTTTGAAGAGACAGAGATTCAAAGATTTATCAAAAACAGACTCGGGCATGGCAGAGATGTTGGCAGAGAATTTAAAACAACTGCAATTAATATGTTAAGGGCTCTAACAGATAAAGTAAACAGTATGCAATAATAGGTGGGCAGTGTAAGCACCTGGGCATATAATATTCCAACTGCAGAAAACCAGTGATACAGAAAACATTTTGAGAGAAGCCAGAGGGAATAACCACCTCACTGATAGAGGAGCAAAGATAAAGATTACATCTGACTTTTCTTCAGAAACCAGGCCAGCAAGAAGAAAATAGAGTAAAATATTTAAAGCGTTGAGAGAAAAAAACCCCACCAACATAGAATTCTATACACTGTGAAATTATCCTTCAAAAATTAAGGAGCAATAAAGACTTTTTCAGATAAAACAAAAATTGAATTTGTTGCCAGGTGACCTGCCTTGCAGAGAATATTAAAAGAAGTTCTTTAGAGAAGGGAAATGATGTGGGTCAAAAATTCACATCTACATAACAAAAGGAAAAGTATCAGGAAAAAAACAGTTGAAAGTAAAAAAACAAAAATTTATTGTTCTTATACTTAATTGATTGAAGAGATCAGTTTGTTCAAAATAATAATAGCAATAATGTACTTGAGTATGTATGCTTAAGGATATACACATGCTTATGTATGCTTACATATAAGTGAAATGAATGACACAATGATACAAAGGACAGGCGGGATGAATGAGGATTATTTTGTAATTATAAGATACTCATACTACCAGTGAAGTCAGACAGTGTTATTTGCCAGTGGACCTGGATCTGTTATAAATGTATATTGCAAACTCTAGGGCAGCCATTAAAAAAGAAGTACAATTGATATGCTAAGAAAGGACAGAAAATGAAATCATATAAAATCTTCAGTTAAAATCACAAAAGGCAGAAAAAGAGTAGAAGACAAAAAAGAGGAACAAAGAACCAGGGCAACAAATAGAATACAGAAACAAATATGGTGAAACATCAATCCAATTATATCAATAGTCCCTTTAAATGTCAATGGTCTAAATACACCAATTAAAAGGCAGATTATGGGGGGGGGCGCCTGGGTGGCTCAGTCAGCTAAGTGTCTGCCTTCGGCTCAGGTCATGATCTTGGGGTCCTGGAATCGAGCCCCGCATCGGGCTCCCGACTCAGCAGGGAGTCTGCCTCTCCTTCTCCTCTGCCCTCCACCCCATCCCGCCGCTCATGCACTCCCTCGTTCTTTCAAATAAATAAAATATATTAAAAAAATTTTTAAGTAAGATAAAATAAAAATATGCTAGTTGTCCTTCGCCCTCTGCCCCTGCCCCCTGCCCCCCTGCTCGTGCTCTCTTGCTCTCAGATAAATAAATAAAACCTTTTAAAAAAAAGGATCATATATCACGGTCAAGTAGGGTTTATCCCTGGGTTGCAAGGATAATTCAACAGGTGTGAATCAATCTCATGATTACACAGGGGTTATGGGGAGGAAAACCACAGAGGTAAAGTGTCCTTCTCACCCAGGGTGCCTATCATCAACATGAGTTATCACCGTTGATGCTGACTTTGAACACCTAAGTGACTCCTCCCCCCACCCTCCCCTTTTCTGTTCTGTACTCTTGTAAGGAAGTCACAACCTGGAGCCCACACTTAAGGAGTAGCTGCAGAAGTTATTTGGAATTCTGCGTGGGAGATTCGTCTCCCCTCACCTTGTATTTATTTACTCATTTATTCATATCAGTACAGATTCATGCATATTTATTTATACTTTGGATTACAATCCAAAACTATTTCGTTGTTCCAATTGTCCAGCTTTGGCCATTTTGTAATTTTTTTTAAGATTTTATTTGTTTATCTGAGACGGGGCGGAGGGGGAGCACACAAGCGGGGTGGGGTGGGGGGAGGGGGCAGAGGGAGAGGGGCAAGCGGACACTCCGCTGAGCAGGGAGCCTCGGAGCAGGAAGCCAGCTGTGGGACCCTGAGATCATCACCTGAGCCGAAGGCAGATGCTTAACCGACTGAGCCAAACAGGCGCCCCTCCTTGTAATTTTTAATATGGATAGCTAACACGCTCATAACTAAAAGGTCTTCGGGATCCTTGATAAGTTGTAGTGTAAAGGCGATCTGAAACCAAAAAGTTTGAGCACTGGAGCTCTAAGGGACCTGCCGCTTGACCCCAAACACCCCGTGCGGGCGTGGTTCTGCAGGAAGGGGCTGCAGACAGGGTAGGAACAAAGGAAGCCGCACTCCCGCACCCATGGGGACACCCACTTCTCCGTGCCACGCACCCAGTCCCCAAGCAGGCGAAGCTCACCCTGCCATGCCTTTCCAGGAAAGGCCACTGCGGGGCGCGCGGCCCACAGACTGAGTCACGCGCCGGCGAGTGGGGAAGGGACGCACGTCTTGGCCGGCTCGGCGCTTTCCTCCACGGAGCCCGGGCCCGGCCTGGCCTGACGGTCTCGCTGTCTCCCCGGGCTCAGCCGGCTCGCCCTCCCGGGCCACACAGGGCCGCTGACGGGAGCGCTCCCGCGGCAGGGGCGGGGCGCGCGAGGAGCCGCGGGGTTCTGCAGTCCTCGGAAGGGCGCCCCCGGGCCCGCCCCCGGGCCCTCCCCCCGGCCCGTCTCTGCTGAAAGCAGCCGGACAGCTCCCCGGCCCGGCCCGGCTCCCGCCCCTGAGTCTCCGGCCCGCCTGGCTGGGCCGGCCGACCCTTTCTTTTGCGAGCACCGGCGAGACGGAGATAACCGGCTGCAGCTGGAGACCCGGCTAATTGATACAATAAGTTCTATAATTGCCTCGAAAGTAAGGTAATGATTTGGCTGAGGGAATGCTTTGATCTTATCAGCCAAGAAAGACCTCTCCAAATGAAACTTCAGAGGGGGCTGGAGGCCTCCAACTCGGAGTGTGAAGCCGGGGGACGGCCTACTCCCTCCCCCCCCCCCGCCCCTGCCCCCCATGTCCCCTGTGCCCTGAGTCACACTCCAGGCTTTCCAGGCTTTCCAAGAAGGGATGGAAGCACCCTTTTCCTAGACTACAGACTAATATTCGCACATATGCCAGTGGTTATGTATGGAGAAGGGGTGGGTTCTGGGAATGATTTCTCCAGCCCTAGAGATGCTGTAGAAACGGAGATTGGGCGGGGGTGGGGCAGGCTGGGATTCTGAGAACCCTAATTTGGCTCAAGCCTGATGAGGTTTCTTATACAGYTGAAGGCCGCTGATTTGGGCTTTTCAGGCAGGAGCGGATACCAGAGAGAGGAGAACCTTGGTCTGGCCTTCTCCGAGGATCTGCACACACACTCACACACACACACACACACACACACACACACACACACACACACACACACACACACACACACCCTCACTCTGCGCTGTGGGTGTCCCTGCCTGGCAGAGGCCCCAGCACAAAGAGGATTAGAGAGATGAGCTAATCTGGTTTGTATGCCAGACATGGCCCCAGAAAGGGACCTTGTCTACCCTGATGTTTAAGGAGGTGAAGGAGTGAGGAGTCCTCCTTTTGGGGCCTGCTGGCTGACAGTATCAAAGACTCCTTCCCACTGGGGTCCGAAGGATGTGGAGTCCTGGCTCCGGGGTCAAATCTTCGGGAGAGAAAAGCAGAGGCCCTGGAGAATCGGGTGGGCTGTGCTACAAGAAACGAGACAGATAAAGACAGAAATGGCCCCCACAGAGGGAACTAGACGTTCCACCCTCCTTGTTTCGCCAGTGAGGAAACTGAGGCCAGGAGTGCAAAAGTGACCTTCAGAGGCATGGAAGTTGCGCGTGGCTGAGTGGAGGCGAAAACTCCCGTTTTCTGATTTCTTTCAGTCCAGTGCACACACCCTGCACTCTGTCGCAGGGCCTGCCCGGCAAGTGTGGGACCGAGAGCAGGAGAAAGGAACAGAGACAAAGAGAAACAGAGACACAGGGGAGAAAAATAGAGAGGGAACACAGACCCGTACACACAGAGAGTCAGAAAAGACATGGAGAGTGAAAGAATGACGAGAGACAGTCATATAGATTGATCAAGAGAGGGAAAGACGGAGAGAGGTTCAGACAGAGGACGAAAGGCTGGCAGACACAGACGCAGACAGAAAAGGAAGACAGACCGAGAGACGAACACAGAAGGGTGGGAATGGACACAGCATGACCGTAATGTGAGCCAGACAGAGAAGGACCTAGAGAGACAGAGAGAGGACATGGGGAGAGCAAGAGGCAGAGTGAAATGAGGGAGGCAGATTGTATGGGCTCTGCAGATTTGTGACCATTGCAAGAAAATCTCGCTTCCAGAATGTTCTAGGGCCCAGAGCAGGTGGTGGGGAGAGAAAGAGAGTTCAATGTTTAGACTATTTGATACAGGCAGATTGGGAGAGGGTGGCTGGGGCAAAGTGGGAACCTCTCTCCCTTGGGGTTAGGCTGGTCAGTGACCACCCAGAATCCCAGCAGCACACCCACTGGCCTCACACAGAACCTGGGCCACCCGCCCAGGATGGCTGTGAGCCCGCCTACCGCCTGGCTCCAGTCTGATTACAGCCAAAGTGCTAAAAGGCTCCAGACCCCATTGCCCCACCCCCATGGTTCCGCCTCCCCAAGCTTCCCCAAGCCTCCCCAAACCTCCCCTTTTCGTTCCCTTCTCCCTTAGTTCCCTGTTTTCCTTTCTCCCAGGCCCCTTGCGGGAAGAATCTACTCTCCTATTTGGCCACTGGCTGGGAGGAAGAGGGTCCTTGTCACTGGCTCTGCCCCACCGAGCCCCCTTCCCTGGTTTGGGCTGGATCCTTCTTCCCTCCAAAGCCCTCTTGGCCTGGCCTCTTTGAGACACGTTCCATGCCTCGCTTGGGAGCTCATAAATACCAAGGAGAGGCCAGTCAGGCTGTGTACAAAGTGTAGATTCCCCACTCCACCCCCCTTAAAAGCCCCTGGGTTCTTCCCAAGCTCTCTCCTCTTCCCTAGACACCTGCATGGGGTGGCTGGGGAGGGAGAGATGGGGTGGGGGCACGAGGGGCCTGTGTGAACCTGGCCCCATTTCAAATAAGACTTGCCTCCGTCTGCAAAGAAACCTCAGGAAAGGCGTCTCAGGGCCCCTTGTGCAAGCAGCAGGCTCAGGAATTCCTTGACTCCCATCCAAACCTCCCCCCAGCCCCTTCTCGGCCTTTCTCTCTGCTCATTACCATCCACACCACCTCCCACCCACCAGGAAAGAGAGAAGGTCATCACCAAAGAGGCCCAGGGAAGGGGGGGGTGGCCTCCTCAGGGGGTCAACCCGGGTAGAGTAAGAGCTGTTTACCCACACCACCCAAGCTCCCCTTAGCTCATCTCCACTCCCATCTAAGGGCCAGTAAAAACTCAAAATCATTCAGCCCCACACAGCTGAGAAGAGAGTGAAAGTAGTCCCCACGGGGGAGCAGAGTATGAGGTTAGATACCCAGGGTGAGGGGGGACCCTTCTTTGGGCAGCCACTTTCGAGCCGGCGGGAGGCTATGGTGCCACCTTGAGGAAGAAGGGAGACTTGGCTCTGCTGGCTGAGGGGGAAGGTGCCCTGCTGGAGGCCCCAGGGAATCTAGTGGCCTCTGGGGTGAGGGGGTGGGGGGCTGGAATTCTTCCTCAGGTCTCTGCTGACGCTGCGCACTCAGTCTGCGATATGCAGCCCTGAACAGCAGAGTCTAGTGTGCCGCCACTCAGGGGATTTTATGGTATTTGCCTGAAAACACCTGGGGAGTTAAGACCCTTTCTCTCCTTCTGGGTCACTGAGGATGCTCTGGCCAGTGCGGGGCATACAGCAGGTGCTCAATAAGTGCCAACCTGACTCCATGCAGGGCCCTCTAGACCAGAACTTGACTCCCAAATCAGTGACCCCCGCCCCCCGCCGCCCCACCATTAGGGTGGAGGGGTAGGTGGTCGGAGGGAGGGAGGGGCAGGTCAGGCCCTAGCCTAGTCCCTGGCCTTGACCCTCTGGCTGGAAGCCCCACAACAGGCCCTCGCGTGAGGAGCTGAGCTCTCCAGTAGCGTCTAGGACCTTGAGACTGGAAGTTTATTTTGAGATCTGAAGTCCAAAGTGGCAGATCCCAGAAAACCTCTTCTCTGGCTCCGTATTTGTTCTCTAGTTAAGTGGTTGAGTGCAGTTCTTGCAGTCAGCTGGCTCCTGCAGCCTGAGGTTCCTCCTCCTGGGGAACTGGGGGCTCAGAGGGGGGGGGAAGAAGAAGAGGAGGGAGCAGAGCCCCATCTCGGGTTGTCCACTCTAGAGCAGAGGTAGCCTATAAGCACTGGGGAGAAGTCTTGTCCCCTCACCCACTGCCCTTGCTCCTGTAGCTGCTGTTGTTTCTGGGGGCCCCCTTCACTCAGCAACATGCTTTAATAGTTGAGCATCTATGTTGTGCCAAGACACAGTCCCACTTGACTGTGAGGACAGCTGAAGCCAAAGAAGGGGCCTCAGAAGTGAGTTTGGGGCCCATGTGGGTGAGTCCACGCACGGTTAGGGCTGATGTGATCATCTCCAGCCCACCCCACAACCTTGGGTCCATATGTAGAAATAAACCCAGGGCCAGAGTCCCACCCAGGCCTAAACACACAGGGGAGTCTGGGAGAGGCTGCCAGAGCTTGCAGACCTTGTAGACCGCTGCCCAGCATCAGGGTGGGACTGGGCTGGGGGGGAGGTGAAACAGTGGTTCAAGGAAAGGGTCCGGGCCAGGAAGGAGCCTGGGCCCACTCCTCTCTCACCTGCCCCTCTCAGGGACACTCAGCAGAGAGTCTGACACGAGGGCCAACTGGAGCCTCCCAGACTGAGAGAAAGGAGAGACGGGGAGGGAAGGGTCAGCTGGTTGGCAGGAAGGGATGTGTGTGGCTGCATGCTGGCCCTGCTTGGTCTTTGTATTCAACCCTCTCCCACTCCTATGCAACTCCAGCCCAGCCCCTACTTCCCACCCCTATCCCCCACCCTACAGGACGTGGACCACCCTGGCTACCTTGCTGAACTCCTCTCCTCCCCAGCTCCTTGGCTCCAGCTGGCTGGCTACAGGCTAGCTTTTGCACACCAGCCCACACCCACCGTGGGGGTCTCTGTGTTGGCTGTTCCCTTTGCTGGGGATGCTCTTCACCAAGAATCTGCCTGGCTTATTCCCTGGCCTCAAGTCCTGGCTTGAATGTCGCTTTCATGAGCCTACCTTGATCATCCTAGTTACAACTCTATATTCCCCACTGTACTTACCCTTTTTGACATACTCTACGTTACTTAGGATGTTTACTGTGTATTGTCCATCTTCCCTCAATAGAAGGTAAACTCCATGAGGGTAGAAATTATTTTGTTTTGCTTTGTTCACTGATGTGTCCTTGGTGCCTAGCACAGTCTGGAACGTGGTAGGCAGTAAATAAATATTTGTTTAATTAATGAATACACTCTGCCCCCTGCCACAGAAAGCGAGGTTAAAGGAGTGAGAGGCGGGGGATGGGGGGTGGGTAAAGGTCCTTCCGAGCCTTTCTCCCCCACATCTGCCCCTGGATGTCTGCAGCATCTCTGAAGCCAGCTGCGCCCTGTCCACTCACACTCTGGCGTCTCTAACATCCCCCTTCGAACCACCGCCGGCTCCCAACCGAGAACTGACAGGGAGTTTGGTGTTGAGGAGGGTGGGCAGTTTCCAGCGCATTGTTTACACCAAGGCTTTATAGTTTAGATAAATCCCGGGGAGAGGCACGAAAGACACCTGGGAATGAGGGGCTAGGCAGAAGAAACTGAGGCTGGAGAAGAGGTCAGGGCCATTCCCCAGGCAAACTCTCCAAGTTGTAAGGCCTGGGCTTTAAAAAACTTTTTGCCTCTCGGTGAGGGCCACTCTGACCCCAAAGGTTCTAGGCGCCTGCCTGGTGAGTGCCGGGAGAGAAGAGCGGTGTCGCTTTCAGCAGTCGCACCTCCCCACCTCTCCCTGATTTACCACGCCCCGGGGCGCTGTGCTGGGGCTGGGTGGCGGAGGGGGTCAGGGGGAGGTGGGGAGGAGGAAGGATGGAAAGACGAAGGGGAGAAATGGCTCCGGGGCTCCCACTCTCTCAGCAGGACCCCCCACCCTGGCCTCTGGTTCGGGAAAGCCGCCCAGCTGTTTCTGATTCTTTCATACTTGCAGCCCCGCCCGAGGGGGTGGGGGACCGAGGGAGCCGGGAGAGACTTAGTCCTGCTGAGGCCGGGCGGTAAAAAGGGCGGGGAGTCCCTGTCCGGTCCGCAGGTGTGCCCCCTCGCTTCCGCCTTCGATTCCCGGTCCACAGGCCAGAGGGAAGCATCGGGGCCGGGCAGGCCGGTGGGAGCCATGTCTAAACATTGTTTAGGGGCAGGGGTTGCCGCGGGCAGTGTGGGTCGGAGGAACGAGGAGCAGCAAGCCCTAGATGAGATAAGCCCCTACCTGAAGCCGGCTGCCTAAGGCGCCCCAGTTTGGCAGCGCTGAAAGGGAGTTAAGATCCTCCCGCAACTCCGGGTGGCAGAGGTTCTACCCATTTCACAGAAGCGCAAGGACCGAGAGAGGACCGAGGAAATGAGTGCATCCTTCGTGGCTCAGCTCCAGTGTCACTGGAGGTTAGAGGACAGGGGGAAGTGTCTGCAGCCCCCCCCCCTCATTCTGCGCTCCAGGCCATCACCCACGGAAGTTGAGGTTGCCGCATGAAGGGCGCTAGGACCCGGTGGCGCGGCGTCGGCCGGGACTGGGCGCTGCGGGCTCCGAAGGGCGCCCCCGCGCCCTGTCGCGTCCCGCCGGAGCAGGTGGGGGCGCGGCGCGGTGGTGCGCGGAGCGCCGAGGGGCGGAGGCGGCAGCCACACCTCGGGCGCTGCGGAGCGCCCGGGGCTGGCGCGGGCGGAGCCGCCCAGAGGGCCGCGCGTGTCCCCGGCTTCGGCCCCGCCCCGCGCCGTCCAATGAGAGCCCGCGGCCGAGAGGCTGTCCGCACACTCTGCCCGCAGCCCCACTCCGCGCCGCCGACCCCCTGACACCGCGCCCAGCGCCGGGGCAGCGCGTCCCGGACCCCGAGCTTGGCGCGCCCCCGTCGGCTTCCGGACCCCGTTCCTTGCGCCCCTCTCCGGGACCCTGCGCCCCGGCTCCTGGACTCCAGGTGCCCCTGGGTCCCCGGCCAGCGGCGAGCCCTATGGCCCCCCCAGGGGGGTGAGGTGGGAGCAGCCTGAGTACCCCGAGCCGGTGCCCCGTCCACGCCCCTCCGGGCCGCGCGGCGGGAGTCATCGGGGAGCTATGCTGAAGCCGGGTAGTGCGGAGGAAGCCGCGCAGCTCCCCCCTCGGCGCACCCGCGCCCCTGTCCCCGCGCTCGCGCCAGGACCCGCGGCCCCCGACGGCTCTCGGGCTTCGGCCCGCCTCGGTCTTGCCTGCCCGCTGCTGCTGCTGCTGCTGACGCTGCCGGCCCGCGTAGACACATCCTGGTGGTGAGCGCGGCTCTCGGGGTGGGGAGGGTGAGGCGCTGGGTTAGAGGCTGGCCGGAGGCGCCCAGAGGCAATACGCAGCTCCTGGCATCAGCTGCTCAGGAGACCAGGCTTTCGCTTCGACGGAGTAGGAGACGATCCGAGCAGGACTGTCACCGAAGTCGCGGAGTGTGTGGGGGAAGGTGGGTGGATAGGTGTGCCGCTCGCCCAGCGAGGTGGGCCCTGGGCATTCGGAGCAAGGACGCCCGGTGGTCGAGGCTTCCCAGACTCTCGTGTGCTGGGCCCGCTCCAGTTCAGCTCAGTCCTCTTAGGGGCAAAAGCTACTTTCCAGGTTTCTCGCAGGGTGGATTCAAGGAACCAGTCGCCCATCTGGGGGGCCTTGGGTGGCCGTCCAAAGGACCCTCTGATCGCCTACGGTCGCCCCCCCTGAGAAGTGGAGAAAAGCGCAGCTAGCAAGGGCGCACGGGCCTCTCGCTCGTCCACCCCACCCGGGAACGCAGTAAGACTTCGGGGAGGCTGCGGCACGCAGCGCAAGGTTCAGAAATGGAATCAAGGCAAAAATACTCCATTAACTCCCACAATTAAAACAAACAAAACACTTGGGTTTGCATAATTTTGGCGTTTGTCTTCAGCGGCAGCTTTGAGGAGGTTACTTCGAACCTTGATATCCCTCTCTTCTTCCTTTTTCTTCCCCTAGATGACCACCCTCTCCCTTCCATCTCTCTCCCCTCCAGGAACTAGAGGCTTCTGGAGTCCCACAGTATTAAGAGACCCTCCGCTCAGATTTCTTGCAGGCCTGAGACTCCAGACACTTCACAAGAGGGCAGATGAGGCAAAAGGCATTAAACACCCACTGGATGTCTGTTCTTCTCCGAATCCTCCTGCCGCGCGCCACCCCCCCACCCCCAGCCCTAGATGGCATTCATCTTTTTCTCTCAGGAGAAAGAGCTGCTCTCCCTCCTCCCCTACCTTCTGGGGGGGGGGCGTTAAAGGGGGGGGTCGTTGGACTGAGAAAAGACAGTCTTCTCATCTTTCCTCTCCACTGACCCCCCCCCAACCAAACTGGCCTCAGACTGGGCTCTTGCCCCTCCCTACCCATGCAGTGCCCCCTTCCTTTCCTTACTCTGCCCCTCCCCCCACCCTCCCCACCACAAAGAGGGGTCTCTCCTCCCCTTGCACCCTGTGGCTTTTCTCCTCTAGACTTGGAATCTTGGCTAGAAGGGTGAGGGGTGGCTGGCTGAGGGGCCAGCAAGCTTGGGCTGCAGATTCCTATCATTTCAAGATGCGTTGCTCTCCATCCCCACCCCCCACCCCCCATTTTCCTGTTTCAGAAAAATCTCTCTTTTGGATCTTTTTAATCTCTGCAGTGTTGGGGAAGGCAAGGGAGGGGGTTCTGGATGGGGGAGAAGGGAGGCCCGTATCTTACATCTGGCTTGAAACATTCTTTTAGGAAGGGAAAGAGAAGAAGGGACGACAAGGAGAAAAGCCTTTCAACAGAGCCACCCTCTACCGCCAGGGGCTCAGTTTGGCTGGGGATTTGTGTGTTCAGTGGCCCGATGGAGAGAGGATGAAGTGACCACTGCCCATCTTTATCCATCCCGGATGACAGTTTGCCTTTAGGGACTCTTGATTGCTTCTTACCAGTTTGGGAGGTAGTTTGGGGACCACTTGGTGTTTAGGTGAGGAAGCGTCACTCTGCTAATTTCAGCATCCTGGTAGTGCTTCCTAAGGACCCAACTAGCGTGCTTCTCGGTCCCCAAATGCTACTTGGCTACTCCCTCTCCTTTCCTTTCTCCCTTCTACTACTCTCACCCCACGTGGTTCACATTAAATATTTTGGGAAAACTCTGGGTGGAAGAGCTAGAGCGGGGCAAGCCAGTGATACAGAGGGATTCAGCAGTCCCGGTGAAAGCGAGGAAGGCAGCAACGGATCCAGGACAGGGAGTGAGTGCAGGGATCATTTCAATCTCCTTGTGTCACACCTGTCACAGCTGTAGGCCCCAGATGACTGCCTCAGTGGTCATCACTTCTGAGATAAAGTGGAAAGCTGCTTTCTAAAGGCAGGTCAGGCCCCCAAGGTGATTCTCTCTCTTTCCTTTAGGAAAAAAAACCCCAGCAAGATTGATATTCTGTCCAAACCCTGGAAGAGATGCCTGTTGACTCTGTGTGTGTGTCCGTGTTCCAGTCCAGAGCAGAGGGTCATCACTATCGCCAGCTAACAGTCTGATCTTCCCCACGGCCCTTCCCTTACTCTCCAGTCACTCCTTCCCTCTCCCCACCTCTCACTGGAGGAGGAAACAGATGGTCTCTTCTTATTCTGTGATAAACAGAACAAGAAATGGGCTCCTCGCCTGTGCTTCCCTGTTCCATTTTGCATTCTGCAGGGAGCGGGATGCAGGGAATCCCACGAGCCGGACAGTGTTCGAGGATTCACGAAGGGAGAGGGACAGAGTGGTATCATAATACTAGCATTATTGTTGCCAACAATGACTGCCATTTCATGAGCCTTTACTAAAGCTCTGGACACTACAGCTAAGTACCTTATGAGCATCAGCTTCTTCAATTCCCGGAGTAATCCAGGGAGGTAGATACTATTATTATCCCCGTTTCACACATGAAGACAATGAGGGCTAGGAGGTGAGTGGTAAGAGACTTGCCCAAGTGTACACCAGTTTTGGAGCTAGATTGCTCTATTCCTGGTTAAGCACTGTATGTCTCTCTTGCTCTTGGGATGAAAATGAGCTTGGACTTTGGAATCAGATGTCCTTGGTTCAGCTGGTTGTCCTCTGACTAGCCCTGATGGACAGAGCTGGGTGTTATCACTTACACTCCCTGAACCTCGGTTTCTTCATCTGTAAAATGGAGATCTCTGTCTCGTAGGATTTTTGTTAAGGAAAACGTTTTATCAACTGTAAAGCACCACATAAATGTTGTGGTATAGAGAGGTCCAGGGAGGGTAATAGTTTTATCCCCGCATTCAAAGCCCTGTGTGGGCTGGGCTGAATTGTGTACACTAGGGACTGTAAGAGGGGAAATGAAAAGAGGATCCCTGGCCTCATTAAAAAGACACAAATATAAAACATCTGCAAATAGGCTGGCAATGTCAACAGGAGTGAGGCTGTAATTAAAATGAAGTTTATGGCCGGCTAGGGGGAAAAGAGAGTTGGCGGTAAATCAGAGTGGTTAGGTGTTTATTCAACAAACAGTTATTAAGTATCTCCTATGTGCCAGACACTGTTCTAGGTTCTGGGGATAGCAAAGTGAACAAAACAGACAAAAATCCCTGCCTTCGTGGAACAGGGTGTCTGAATCACCTGGGGATGTTGGTAAAAAGGCAGATTCTGATTCAGTAGGCCGGGGGTGGGGCCCAAGGCTCTGCATTTCTAACAGATCCCCAGATGATGCCGATATTGCTGTTCTTTATTGGGGCCACACTTTGAGAAGCAAGGGGCTAGAGTAGGGTATGAGTCACTCTGTCAAAGGAAGGGATGTGAATTGGTCAAAAGCAGGTGTAGGGAGCATTCTGGGGCAGGAAGCCGGGAAGGAAGTGAAAACTTCTGAAAGGGAAAACAGAGCTGGAGTCAGGGGCATTTCGCCCCCTCTTACCAGCCAATGAGCTGGGGGGTGCCTTAAACATCTCTGTGCCCTAACAGCTGAGCTCCATGCTTGGCACACGGTAGGCATTCTGCAGGCATGTGTTGAATGGAGAGGGGGCTCAGGCTCAGTTTTATTGGAGGCCCCCACACCAACTACAAGGGCCTGACCACTGGCCCGCAGGCAAGCACCGTGCTCTGCAGAATCTTAGTGGGGTACTTAGTGCAGCTACTTAGAGGGGTATGGGTGGTTGTGGAGAAACGTAATTATCTTCCTGTCTTAGATACTGATGTTCCCACGCTCAGTGAGGATGTAACAAGAAGGACCAATGTGGGCTGCAGCACAATGGATTTAAGTCAGACCACAGGAAGGACTTTTTGCCAGAGTTTGGCCTGCCCCACTCCAGACTGTCTCATGAGGGCTGGATTACTGGTCTCCCGTTCCCATCCAACCCCCCTCTTTCCAAGCCCCAGTAAAAAAAAAAAAAAAAACAAACAAACACCCATTGCTTAGAGCAGTACTTGGGTTGAACCGGGGAAGCAGAACGGTGGTGAGACAGGGACGAACTCCAATTCCAACGGTCTCGATTCTCCAAACAAAGCACCGCGGCAGTGGGTGTAACTCCAGGCTGTGCGTCAGGCGGCCTTTTCCGGCCTGGCCCAGCCCGGGGTGTTTATTTTGTTTGTTCCTGGAAGCTATTGCCCTGATGGACAGTGCTGCTGGGGACGCTGATTCCATGGGATTTGTCAGTGGTGGGCCAGCCCTCTCCCTGTTCCCCGGGGACAGATGGGCCCCATCAGCCCTGCTCAGCTCCAGAAGAGGCAAGCATCAGCCCTCCTTGTGTTTGTTTGAGTTGGTGTCACCAGCGGTGACCTAGTTTGTGGGTGAGGGCCGGGTGCGTGAATGTGGGTGGGGGGGGAGGCGGAGGGGGACATAGAGCCCAGGGCGGTCCAGCTTTTCCCCTCTCCACACTGGCTGCCTTCTGTTCTCCTCACCCACTTCTAGGCTCATTTTTGGGATCTTTCCCAAACCACAGGCTCGCTCATTCACAGACCAAACCAAATCTTTTCAGCCTGTAGCAGCAACTGCCTTCCTTGACCCCCACCTGTTCAGAGAAGGGGACAAAGGTATCCCTTTGATGTGTTAGGAGAGCAGAGAATCCCCAGCAAGCCAAGGAAGGTGCTAGGTGTTGGGAGAGACAGCCAGGCAGTGAGAAGTGGATGAATGGGTCAGATCTCATTTGGTGGCCTTGTGGGGAGAAAAGGTCATGATGCAGTCCTGTCTTCTCTGAAACGTTCTTCCCAAGGCTCGCGGTGGAGTCCAGGGCTAAGAGCGTTTGAGTGAAGAGAAAATATTGCCTTGAGAAATTTGGGAGTGACTCTAGCAACCCAGCTAACTTTTAGTAGCCCACCCCAATTGACCTCCTTACAATTGCTTGAATTAGGTGGACTGGGGACTGGAATATGGGGAGGGTCACCCCTGTCGCTCCCACTGCTAACAGCCCTCTGCCCATGCAGGTTCACCCAGGACATCATCCCTTATAGGTTGGGGAGGAGGATTTCAAAGACTCATTAGTTAAGAAAGGCCGTGGGACCTAGAAATAAAGGGAACAGGGAGGAAATCTGTGTGTGGGGGGGGTCTTCCTCCCCAGACCTCAGGATTGGGGGTGAGGAGTTTTAGCTACACAGATCTGACTAGAGCTGTAAGCATTCCTCACAGTTGCCCACTATGTCTCTTCCCACCGGCCCCTCCCTGTCTCCATCCTTCTCCCCCAAACCATGTCTTCATGGACCAGCCATGCAGGACGTGCCTCACATGTGGGTGTAAGAGTGTTGTCTCAGACTCTTGTTTTGTTGGTTTATTTTTCTCTGAGGCTCTTAATGTTTATTAAATAAACAGGCAATGGGTTTGTGTGACATGCCCACGGCTTCTATGTATGTGACACATGCCTGGCCCGTGTTCTGCAAGTGTGTGTCACTTTGGCCTCTGCCTGGGGAGCGGGTGATGGTGAGAGACCACTCAGTGACTCTCTGTAAATGCGTAACCATTTCTCCAGAGCTTGTGGGGGAAAGCTGCACCCGTTGGCCTCCGGGAATGTGGGTTGGAGGAGGGGAAGGAACCTCTTCAAGTTCTGAATGCCAAACCTCTCCCCTCCTGATCCCTCTCCCAAGGCAGGAAAAGGACCAGGCTGCTCTGACAGGGCCATCTCCACCTTGCAGGTACATCGGGGCCCTGGGGGCCCGAGTGATCTGTGACAATATCCCTGGCCTGGTGAGCCGGCAGCGGCAGCTGTGCCAGCGGTACCCAGACATCATGCGCTCGGTGGGCGAGGGCGCCCGAGAATGGATCCGGGAGTGTCAGCACCAGTTCCGCCACCACCGCTGGAACTGCACCACGCTGGACCGGGACCACACTGTCTTTGGTCGCGTCATGCTCCGAAGTAGGGGCCTCTTCCACCCTGCCCCACCTGCTTCCCTTTCTGTGCCCGGGGTCAGGGGTGGGGGGTAGGCATGATCCTCCTCCCCTCTCCTCCACACTGCCTCATCATCAGAGAGACGGTTGAGGGTGGAGCCCAGGAGATGGCTGGGAACCGACCCTCAGTACCTAAGAGATGTAGGCAGGGGCCCCTCTAAATTCCAGGGTTCTGGGATGATGGCACAAAGGTACAGCGTTCCCTGGCACCTCCTTCTCCCTTCTTCCCTTTCCCTCCCGTCCCCAAGCCCAGCCTGGATGTGGGGCTGAGGACTGGGAATGGCTGCTCTGTTCTTACTGCCACCATCACTACCCTCACCCCAACCCTCCCAACACTCCAGTAATGGCGGCAAGGGATAAACAGAAAGGTGATATGTAAATATTTGGAGAGTTGGCGGCTTGGCCCCAGCTCAGCAAAAAAGCTAAGCCGAGCTAGACAATAAACTAGGAGAAAGGGAACGAGATGGGAATCTGGCAGTGTCTGGGGGACAGGGGTGATGAGTCATCAATCGCCAAGAGCAGGATGGGAAGGAAGCAGGCCGGGGAAAGTAGCAGGTCTCCCCAGACAGGCTGACCCCTGGGCTGGGGTCTCTATTGTAGGGGAACTGTCCAGCAGAGCAGGCCTGAAAAGGCCTGGAATGTGGACTGAGGCAGGCTTAGCTGAGCCATCCCCTCTGTGGGAGAGGATGACTCACTGTGAAACGTTTCAATGGATGGACCCAGGGAGTTTGGAAGAAGGCAAGAGTACAGGTCAGCCCAAGAGGTCAGATGTACAAAGAAGCGGATAGAGAGTGGTGAGGGCCGAGGCAAAGAGGTCAGATACTCTGGGGAGTGCTCTTGGAAGGGAAGGGTGCCTTGAATAAAGGGGGTACAGGAGTTGCTCTGGGAAAGACAAGAAGAGAGGAGGTTGTAGAGTTGGGGGTTGCGTGGGCTGAACAAGGGGACAGACGTGGGCCTCTCTGCTGAACCCTACTTCTCCCTTTGTCTCTGCAGGCAGCCGGGAGGCAGCGTTTGTATATGCCATCTCGTCAGCGGGGGTGGTCCATGCTATCACCCGTGCCTGTAGCCAGGGTGAACTGAGTGTGTGCAGCTGTGACCCCTACACCCGTGGCCGACACCATGACCAACGTGGGGATTTTGACTGGGGTGGCTGCAGTGACAACATCCACTACGGTGTTCGCTTTGCCAAGGCCTTTGTGGATGCCAAGGAAAAGAGGCTTAAGGATGCCCGGGCCCTCATGAACTTACATAACAACCGCTGTGGTCGCACGGTCAGTACTCATGTCTATGCACATACGTTCATGTCTGCTGGGGGTGACCAGGGTGTGTGATCATGGACTGAAGGCGAAGGTGGAAGCACTGAAGGTTTCTGGATCACTTCCAAAGACCCCAACCCCCATGGCATTGGAGCAGTAAATGCAAGGGAGCTCGGGAATGCCTAGATTCAACCAGGTGCATAATGTGTCTTCACATAGGTGGAAAGAAGGGAAAGGTAGAGAAAAGAGGGGAAGAAGTTCCAGGAAGGATTCATGGGAGATGAGATTCTTGAATTTGGTCAGGAAGAATGGGTGGGATCTGATAGGGGGAGAGAAGAGCCAATGGCCCTTCTGTCCAGCCTAGGCCAGGTCTGGCAGATGTCAGAGTGCTCCTGATTTTAGCCCCGGGGAGGACTAAAAAGTGCCCTGACTGGCTGCCTCTCCCTCACCTGCTTCCCCACCATCCAGGCCGTGCGGCGGTTTCTGAAGCTCGAGTGTAAGTGCCATGGCGTGAGCGGCTCCTGTACTCTGCGCACCTGCTGGCGTGCGCTCTCAGACTTCCGCCGCACGGGTGATTACCTGCGGCGGCGCTATGATGGCGCCGTGCAGGTGACAGCAACCCAGGATGGCGCCAACTTCACAGCAGCCCGCCAGGGCTATCGCCGTGCCACCCGGACTGACCTCGTCTACTTTGATAACTCCCCAGACTACTGTGTCTTGGACAAGGCTGCAGGTGAGTAAGGAAAGCAGGTAGGGACATGGAGCCTCCAGCTCTTGGTGCAGGCAGCCCTGGTTAATCACGGTGTGGTCGGCCTCAGGAGTCAGGGAAGCGGTACTGTGGGAGGAGTCGGTCTCCTCCCGACATGAACACCTTATAATGAGATTGGTGGTGAATGCCTCAGTCCACCAGTCCCAGGGCTGCCCAAGCAGGGGAGAGGTCATCTGTCACTCCTTTCTATCCCCAGCATCTGGGGTACAGTAGGTACTATGCAGGGAATGTTTAAATGAGTCACCTGTTTTCCATAGCAAGCAATGGGTGGGCTGAACAGAAGAACCATGTGATGGAGCCCTAAGTCTCTGGCTCTTTACAGCCTAGCTAAAGAACTGAGATGTAACAGGGAGACAAATGCAACTGCAAAAGACAGATGACTGGAGAAGTCCAGACAAGCTTATTTGAAAATGTGGAACTTAAGCTCTTTCTTGAAGTGTAGGGATTACCTGGACAGCCTAGAGAGAAGAACAGGCAGAGAAGCAGAGTGGCAAGTGGGAAAGTACACGATCATTCTAGGAACCGAGAACTCAGATTAATCTGACTCAGTGAAGGTTTGGGATGGGGAGACTAGAAGTAGATAGATGGGTTCGGATCAGACCGTGAGTGGCCTTGAAAGGCTGTATCCAGTGTGCTGCCATTGAAGATTCAAAAATGGAATTGGGGAGGGGCGCCTGGGTGGCTCAGTCGTTAAGCGTCTGCCTTCGGCTCAGGTCAGGGTCCCAGGGTCCTGGGATCGAGCCCCGCATCGGGCTCCCTGCTCCGCGGGAAGCCTGCTTCTCCCTCTCCCACCCTCTCTGCTTGTGTTCCCTCTCTCGCCGTGTCTCTCTCTGTGAAATAAATAAAATTAAAAAAAAAAAAGAAATTTAGTTAATCTTCTAAAGAAAAAAAAATGGAATTAGGGAAGCAAGGAAAGAGGAGATCCCAGCAGGGCTAACCATTAGCAGAAAGCAGCAAATTGTTTTTCAATCCGTTCCAGATATTTATGGGGGAATTCTTGGGGATGCTGGAGGTTGATATGCTATTGCCCCCACAGAGTAGAAGTCACCATCTTGGCTCATATTTCAGGTTCAGACAGGTTAGACTAGGAACAACCTGCTGTGCAAAAGAACAGCTCTTCCCCTGGTCTGTCATGGGCTCCTAGGCTCTTGTCTGTAGACTTGGCACTCAGGCCTTGGGTGAGATAGAGCCAGAGACCTCAGCTGTCTTCAGTTCTGTTTGTTTTCACCCAACACGGTCATTCCTGGTGAGTCGAGTGGCTCAGAGCAAAACTGGGCACAGAAAGAGGGTGGGGCTTCACCCAAGTAACACAGAAAGTAGTTTGTGTCCTTTGGATGGTGCTAGGAGGAAAAGGGTGGAAAGAGCCCTTCCAATTCTCCCAGTGATGTCCTGCCACTAGGTATGTTTTCTTCCTACATGATGCAATTCAGAGGACTACTCTCTGAGTGTCTTGAAATAACTCCATAACATCTGAGGTGTAATCCTAGGCTGCCATACCTAAAATGCACCTTTGGGGTAGGATCTTCGGAGTTAGAAGGGAGGATGGGTCATGTATGCGTTGGTTTTCCTCGGAGGCATAAAATTAAGTCTCATAAAACCCGAAGTGGGGTCTGGAATTCAAAGGGTATAAGTCATCCCACAAGGGAGTAAGGATCCAGAAATTCCCTTCAAAGCAGTCCTGTCCAGTTGAACTTTCTGTAATGATAGAAATGTTCTACATCTGTGCCTTCCAATACGGTAGCCACTTAACCACATGGGATTACTGAGTATCTGAAATGTAGCTAGTGTGCCTGAGAAACAAAGTTTTAAATTGTACTTAATTTTAGTTAATTTAAATCTAGATGATTACATGTGGCTAGTGGCTATTACACTGGACAGCTCAGCTCCAGTCTATACAAGAGGCTTTGGGTGCACAAGAGAAGGACTTAAGCCCCAGCACTTGGAGTTAGGAGAATAACAGAGAGAGTAGAACTAGTTAGGTCACAGGCCAGAGGAGTGGCCTCCTAACATTTTGGGTTGTATATTCCTGTTGTTAAAAAATTCTTGGGAGTAATTCTTTAGAGGTATGCCTCTAAAATGTGGATATTTACTTATAACAGATAGATATATTCCACTGTATTAATATGTACATTATAAAACATACAAAGTAGAGATTTTACGTTTATGAGATAAAAAACAAATATAGAAGTTCTAAGTTCTAGCATTTTCTTTGCATATGGCAGTAGAATGTGCAGCCTACTGTGAGAGAATCAGTCTGTTCCCCTTCTTCAGCCCCCAGGTCAGTTAATGCTCCATCTCTGGGGAAACTCTAGGATAGATACTTTCTAGGGTCCATCCCATCCAAAATTCTATGATTTTATGATCCGTTGTCAGGATCTCTTTTGCTAAAATCAGTCAGAAGGAAGTCCTGAGCATTCTCTGTGCAGGGGGATAACATCATCCTTACCCTTCAAGTGTTCCTACTGTAGGGGGCAAGGGATATTCTGTAGGAATTCCATAGGGATATGCTTCTGGGCAGTCATGCTAATCAGTTTGCCTCCTCAGCTGAACAGAGATTATAGACATAGTGTACAATCCACTCAGTTAGATGCTATTATTATGCCTATTTTCATAGGAGAAGACTGAAGTCCAGAGAGATTAACTACCTTGCGAAATCACATAGCTAGGATGTGGCGGAGCTGGAATTTAAACTTGGACAATCTGACAATAAGGCCTGTGCTTTTTAATGGCCATACTATACTACTTCCCTGTATGGTACAACTTAATAAAATATCAACTAAGGACCAAAATACTAACAAATGGTAGCTGGATCAGAGTTGTGGCAAGACTTCTTGGAAAAGATAAATTATAGGCTAAGTTTTTTTTTGTTTTGTTTTTTTAACTTTTTAGTATGGACAACTTCAAACACAGAGAGCCCTTACCCAGCTTTAACAGTTGGGAGCATTTTAAGGCCAGGTCTTGAAAGAGATACGGAACCATGTATTGGCGGGGGGTGGGGGGGTTGTTGCAGGTGAAGTCAATGGTCTTTGGGGAGCCTTGATGGTGGGAAGAAGCCAGGCTGGTACAGAGGGAAGCAACGAGATGGTCATTTTGGCTAGTTGGGCATATTTTCAGGAAAAGGGATTCTTTATGGTTTCCTCGTGAGGATGTGGGTAAGGGAACCCAGAGCAGCTGAAGGAAGAGGTAGCTTGGTTCTCACTCTCTCTCTTCCCCAACCCAGGTTCCCTAGGCACTGCGGGCCGTGTCTGCAGCAAGACATCTAAAGGGACGGATGGTTGCGAAATCATGTGCTGTGGCCGAGGGTATGACACAACTCGAGTCACCCGTGTCACCCAGTGTGAGTGCAAATTCCACTGGTGCTGTGCAGTGCGATGCAAGGAGTGCAGAAACACTGTGGACGTCCACACTTGCAAGGCCCCCAAGAAGGCAGAGTGGCTGGACCAGACCTGAACATAGAAATACCTCACTCATCCCTCTACTTCAAACCTCCTGACTCAAAAGCACAAGATCTTTGCATGCACACCTTCCTCTACCCTCAACTCTGGGCTGCTACAGTTTCTATTTAAGGACTTGGAGAGTAATCCAGAAGGACTCTGGTGTCCTTACTGGTTCCTTAGCCCTGGGAAGGAGTTGACAGGGGATCTAAGAAATTGAATGGCTCCCTGACTGCCCCCTCGGGAGGTTAGAAGGGAGAGTGGAAGAGGGAGGGGTCTTCAGAGTGATAGAAGTTGCACTAAAGCACATGGTCAAGGCTCATCTTTCCTTTCCTTTGCACCGGCTTCCTAACACTTCTTGTGTGTGCAAGAGGAAGGGTACCTGGGGAGAGCTTCTTTGTGTTCCTACCTGACTGAGGGGAGATGGGACAGAGATGAAACCACATCTCTTCCCTGGGTCAGTTTGAGCAGACTGCCTGGTACCCCCAAAGAAACTCTTAGGCTACAACCTTCTTCCATTATCAAGAGTTTGGGATTGCTAGATAAGAGTTAGCCATAGTGGACAAGGTTCCATTCACATGCTCATAGGTTTATAAACTGCTGTATTTTGTAGGGTAAAAAAATTATATAACTATATAAACATACATTCTCGTCCAATCTCCCGCCTCTTTTCAACCTATATCAGACAGCATGTTGCTCACTCGCCTCTTACTCTACTTGCTGCCTGTTCAAACCAAGTGGCATGTAGTGGTTCTTATGCCTAACAGATGACTAGAATACCCTGGAACACTCCCGAGAAAGAGTGATTTGGTAAGCCTGCCTAGGCCTTGGGATTTGATTTTTTTTTTTTTTAAGTTCCTATGCATTATTCTAGAGGTCAGCCAGGTTTGGGAAATACTCAGTAAAAGGTATGAGACTCATGAGGGGTGGGAGAGGGTAGCAGGTCTGATCTCAAGGGCCCCACATGAGGCATCAGTGTATACTAGGCAGGTATAGTAGGCAGGGATCTCTGGCTTGGGCAATTTTTAGGAGAGGATCCTGGTCTTCAAAGCTGGGAATGGAAGCCAGTGGCTACAGAGGGAAGGAGAGCTGGGGCTTGGGGCCAAAACGGTAAACAGCTCAGAAAGCAGCCTTTCCCCATTTATTCAACAATTTTTTTTTTTTTTTTTCTTAGTGGCTCTCCAAGTCCTGGTGATTATTACTCTTCACACCATCTTTGGCTTAAATAGGGCAGTTCCTTCTATGTTACTACCCGCTGCCTAACTAAGCTTGCAGTAGAGGAGTCTCCAGGGATGGCAGACTTAGTAAGCTAGAGGCTAGGACATGGGAGTCCCCAAACCATCCTGTCCTATTTTTATGTGACTTGGACAATGGCTATCTCTTGCCTGGTGATACTGTAAAAGACCAAAGCGGCATAGAAATTCGCAGTCATGACAGACCTGGGTTAAAATCACAGCTGTGCCATTTACTGTTTTTGATACTTTGAGCAAGATACCCACATTCTCTGAGCCCTTATCGTCTCCTCTGTAAAGCGAGGTTACAAACCTATCTCAGATATTGAGTTTTAATTATGTCCCCCATTCCAGCCATCGGACACTCTTACCAAAGTCCCTAACTGGTCTAGCCCATCATGATGTCTCTTAGAACCTTCCATTTAGAACTGTATTGACAGCAGGCTGTAGATTAAGGGGCCTACACAAGGAATTCTGAGTATAGGCACCCCCCCCTCCTTTCCAAGTTCCTCTCCAACAACCCTTGGGGTCCTCACGTGTTTTGTGGCGCAGCTTCACTCTGCACAGGCAGCAGAAGGATGGGGGAGCCAGAGCTCTGGGCCATGGGGGCAGATTTATTTGGATGATAGGACTAATATTTGTGTAACCTGCTGAGACCTGTGTGGGAGAGTTTAGGGTGGTTTTTCTTTTGGTGAGGGGTTTGCTCCGGTTTCACATCCATTAACACAAAACATGAGCTAGTCAGGGCCCTTGTGGTCTGCGGTAAGGGGATTCCTGTGGAGAAATGGGACTGAGTGAGTCAGGCCAGGGGAATGTCTTCCTTGCAGAGTGGATAACTGATGAGCCAATGGTGGGATTAGGGAGGGGGAAATGGGAGGGGAGGAGAAGAGCTTCTGACATCTTGAGCTGGGATTAGGAGGAAGAAAGCCTTGGAGTAGTGGAAAGGTAAGGGGGTCATAGTCAGTCTGAATCAAGACTAGAGCTGCAGGAATTGACATAAGGGTACTGTCTTTGGGTAGAGCCTCGGGTCCCAGTCCGCCCCTACTCACAAGAATGCCCAGGTTACCGCATAAAGGATAGCTAGACCTTCCTGGGACTTCAACCCAAGTTCACTCTGCCTGTGCTCTGTCACCTATTCCTTTTCAGTTCTTACACCGTGGAAGGAACTGAGCCTCTTCTGGCATCTCATACTGCTCTGTGCTTCTCCTGGGCTCCAAACTGTAGTTCGTTCCTATAAATGGTTAAGAGCAAGCTGGCCAGAAAGTGACATGTATGAACAGTGGGGCGGACAGCGAGAGAAAAGAGGTCCATGTGAGCCCTACTGTTGAGGCTATGTGGTCCCAAGAAGGAATGATGGCCAAACAATTACTTTTTCCTCTTATTTCTTAGCTTGCCTCTGCGTTCCGATTGGCCTTGGACAACAGGCATCCATTCCGCAATAAACAAACAAATTTATGTGGAACAAGCAGCAAAAGGAGAACTGCATTTGGTGCAGTCAGGGCTCCATTTAGTTCTGCTGCCACCCACTCACTGCCTCTAACCCCCACCCCCCCGCACTCCTCCTCTGGTCAGTATAGGTCTGTCCCTCTGGCAGCAGTCCCTTCGCCCCTCTCCTCTCTGACACTCCTTCGTGTCGGTCCTCCTCTCTTCTAACTTTCAATATTTAGTAGAATGCATTGCAGAAAGTGCCATTTGGATACAAAGTTAGCTTCAAAGACATGATCTCTATCCTTTAAAGGTCTTAGCCTCTTTTAGAGAAGGCACATGGTTGAAATACCTCGGCTGCAGAGCCCGTGGCCAGTTTCCCTCATGTACAAGTAAGAACGCCAGCCTGAACCTAGTCCTGCACGTAAGAGCCAACTTCTGTGATTGCTAGCCTTGAATAACAGCGCTGACCCATATGCTTTCTTAGAATGATGCTGGAAAAAATGAAATCAGGGACTCGGATTATTTAAAAAAATTAAACACTGCCTGGCCCTGAACGTCTGTTTGCAAAAAGTCTTGTAGGTCTGACTCGTGACCACTTACAGCCTCGTTTCTCTTCCTCCCTCTTGCAGAGAGTAATTTCTTCTCCTTTTTCTCACCTCCCTTAGCAAGAACACCAACCACTAAAGTCTTTTGCCAAATTCTCGGACCCACTCAGGACATTGGTGTCTACATGGCTTAATATAAGAGAGATAATCAGGATTTTTCTTTTTTCTTCAGCCTTTCTGAGATTTTTAAATGCCCTCAGTGGTCATAGGGCAGAAGCCCAAGGGAGGCCGCCAGGGAGAGTATGTTTCTCATCCCTGGGAGGCCGTCAGCCTAGCTCCTGCAGCCAAATTACAGCACCAGAGAATAATGTGATGCATTCCTGGGCAGGTCCGTGGGACCCTGGGCGCCTGGGCCTTGTGGAGAGAGGTGCCAGACACAGAGCTCTCCGTAAGCAATCCTGCAGAGCCGCCCCCTGGGTGCAGAAATGAAATACGGGAGAGCTTCACATTACACGGAGACCTGTAGCTCACACCTGGTTATTGATGGCCTTGGTGGAGGCCTCTGCCCCCACCCTCCACTTGGGAACTGCCTGCTACTACGGGGGTTGGGCACCTTTGAAGCAATGTGGGAAAACAAGAAAGAGATGCTTCCTTTCCACTCTTTGCTCCTCCTGTGAGCCTGCGCACAACGGGGAGGAAATGCACACACATGAGCTGCACTTCTGTGGACATACACATAGCTTCTCCCAGGCTGCAGCAGAGTTCTAGTCCGCCTCCCTCTCCCTGACAATAAAACAAGCAACTGGATTTCAATCAAATCCTTCAAAAGTCATACCAACTTCAGGGATTCAGCCATCACCAAGGAACGTTAAAAAGTTCCATTATCAATACGCAAGCAGCTGTGCAGTTTGGGGACTGGTATTCCCCTGAGAAGTAGCAGCGAAAGGATGCAGAAAAGGCATGGAGAGGAGAGATCAACAGGAGACAATTGCCACCCAAGCAGAATGGCTAGGACTGTGGGACTTCTCATGGCTGGTTCATGCTGGAGATAGTGCAATTTGTGCCCTGTGTGCTAAGGATGATGGGGCAGCCTCCTAGGACTGCACGAGGTACAATTACCAAGTCTGCGGCCCAAGACCTGTTATTTTTGACTTTTATTCAGTTAGAAAACAGGATAGCTTTGGGTTCCAGAGATAATGTCCATAAGAGAGAGGTCCTGGAGAGGAGCAAGCAGTGACTTTTCTAGGGTAAATATGTCACAGCTGCTGCACTGAACTGAGCTTTCCTAGAAGCTGTTAATCTCTTTGGGTGACTGGCAGGTTTCAGGCAATAGCCAGTGGAGTGTCAATAATGTGCCTGTCCCCGACCCCGAAGCTCAAAGTGATAGAAGAGAGGGAGAGTTTTTAAGTACATTTTTCCACTTCCCATTCATGGCTTAACTTATCCCTGAGCATCTTTGGGGCTCTTCCTCATTTAATGAAGACATTTTAGTCATCCTGGAGTTTAGAAAGCAAGGGAAGCATTCTGCCCCTGACCCCTTAACTCTGAACTACTGTGTGCTCACTTCCGTTCTTGCCTATGAGGCTATAGGTGGAGCAGCTAGACATAGATGTTCTCTTTCTTTGACCAAAAGGAGCTGAAATCTGGTGACTTTACTTCACCACCACCAGCCCCTGTACGCAGGCCTGACCAAACAGAAAGGCTAAACTGAGTGAAGAAAAAGGGAAGACCAGGTAATCCACAGCTGTCCCATTGACAACTGTCTGGGTGGGGTTCCCGGAGAATAACTGTGATGTTCATGAGAAGCATTTTCAAGGACAAAATGCTCTAACATATACCTAATTTTCACACCGACCCTGTGAGGCAGGAGACATTCTCACTGCACAGGTGCCGTTCAGAAAGGCTCAGGGATCTGTCCGAGGTCAGGTGATACGGAGTGGCGCAGACAGAACTCAAGTCCGTGGTTTCTCACTTCAAACCCTGTGTGTTCTCCTCAAAGACTGAGACTACCTCAGGCTGGGAGGGCCAGAGTCCCAGCCCCTTCGGAACAGAAATGGATACAAAATATTCGAGGAGAGTATAGGTGAGCAGAATTTACAACAGGAACAGTCTACGCCTTCCTTCACCACATCAACGAATCCCCTGTCATTTTGGCCACTATTTCCGCCGCCACAAAATGATCACTACACTACGCAGTCTGCATTTAATCAACCCTGGCTCCTAGCACTTTCTATTCCTTTTTTTCTTCTTCAGATTAACACTTTAACCATTTGTTTTAATTTTATCTAGTTCTTTTAAAGTGATGCTAAGCGCAAAGAGTATGAGTAGTCCTGAGAAGCTGTGAGCGGAAACTGTTAAGGCTTTGGGCTTCTAAAGTATGTATTAGAATTTCCTTTGAGATTTCACTCTTTTTTAAAAAAAAAAACAAACAAAAAAATGCTGTCAACTCCTGGGCTAGGAAGGTAAGAACAGGGAATGAGAGTGCTAAAAACCTGTCCTATCCCAGGCCAGATGCCTACTCAAGGCCTGGCGAAAGTCCTGGGACCTCTAGCTGAGACAAGTCATTTATCTACACCAAGGGAAGGAGAATCCACCCTGCAGAGAAACCCCTATGAGACGAGGCAGGCAACAGATTTTTACTTGATCAAAAACTTTTGCTGCTCTCAACCCCCCTCCTCCCACCCTCATTCAAAATCTGGACTTCTGTTTAGGTCCAAGACAGTGAGACAAAGCAGCTCCAAGAGAGGATGTGTGCAAGGGGAACCCTTCCCTGTTCAACCCTGGAATGCATTCCTTCAGAAACCGCGTACGCCTGCACATACCCTACCGATCCCACTCCTGCACTCCAACTGTGAAGGCAGAAGGGAGAACTGCAGGAACACAATGTTCATCCATCACAGACCCAGGCCCCCACTTGAGCTAGGGGAAGGACACCTCGTGAAAACAGTCTACCTAGAGTCAGGATCTGTCCCAGAGCAAACCTTACTTTGTGGTCCATCGATCTTGGCTCTCACAGCTCTCCCTGCTCCCCACCCCCACTGCCTCCGCATGTGGGCTCAGAAGTCATCATCTAAAGAATTCCACTGCTCACCTCCTGCATAGCAGCACAGCCCCATGAGGCCGC
This sequence comes from Callorhinus ursinus, assembly GCF_003265705.2. Lineage (NCBI taxonomy): Eukaryota > Metazoa > Chordata > Mammalia > Carnivora > Otariidae > Callorhinus > Callorhinus ursinus. The sequence continues at coordinate 7,086,863 of NW_027397071.1, read as the reverse complement.
ACACCAGATGGAGGGGATAAAAGTACGAGGTCATGGCTTCTAGCAAGAGGCTTTTTCTAAAACTAACCCTGACTCCTGGAAAAGAGGCAGAGCAGGAGAGTGTCGGGTGAGCTGCTGACGACAGCAGCTTCATGGGTCTTGTGTGAAAAGGAAGGACAAAGCCTTCATTAAAAATTTCCCTGCTCCTGTCTCCAGACCTATTTCTGATCCCACATCTACTCCTTGAAGGCGTCTGAGTAGAATGCAGAGACTGCCAAGCCGAAGGGTTAAATCCTTCCCATTTGTCGGGGCCTCTTCAGCAGGCTGCCACACACATGCTGAGGTGGAGGCCCAGCCCTGAACACGTGGCCTGTTCCTCCAGGCAGTCAGCGATGATGTAAAGGGAAAAGGTGGGGAAGGCGGACTAGAACTCTGGGGAAATTGAGAAGGCCATGGCCTTCAAAACGCTTGTATGTAATAGACAAAGACAAGGGTATACAGGAAACTCATCATTCCTCGGATCATTATGCCTGTTGGGTGACAAGCTACACAGGCAACAATCACGAAGGAAAAACAGCTCGAGGAATGGACTGAGAAACAGAAGTCTCCAAATACAGCAATCCGGCGGAGGCCATGCAGCACCCTTTCTACAGGGGTGACTTCTGAGTTGGAGTTTTAAAAGATAAGGGATGGACTGGTGGAGGGGAGTCAGAGAAGGCGGTCTACAGCGAAGGAACTGCTATGCGCTGAGACGTAGAAGCAAGAATGTGCAAGCAATATATAAGGAATTTCAAGCCGGTACATATTATATACACCGGGGACGACCGAGAAATGAGAATGCTGAGATAAGGGCTGAACTAACGTGAGCTAGCTGCATGCGCCTCACTGTCACATGGTGCAGAGCCCCTGCAGGGCTGCAAAGCATCTTGATCTATGTCCATCAACGCCGGGGCACCGATGGGAAAGCACAGGGATGAGTCCGTTTGTTACATGTACAGGGACGAAAAGAGAGCTACACTGTACATAACAAATGCTAAGTGTTAATGACAACTCACTAGCATTTGAGGTTCTAGACTAAATAAGAGATGTGAAATATTCTGTCCACAATTGTGATGCATTAATGGAGGCTTACAGGCCCAGACGCTTGGCATAAATTCAGCCAAACTCTTAAGAAATTACAATGTAAAAAAGGAATAATTTAAAATTAAAAATATGTGGTTCTTTCCCTCACTCTCCACCTTAGAATTTGACAGGCCTCGATGTCCCGTTTGACATATGGAACTTTTGTGGTGAGCAGATTCATCATATGTGAGGCCCCAGTGAATGGGAGGAGAGTGATGAAAGAGCTTTAGGGACCGCAAAACCAGTTCACTGATAAGGGAGAAGACAGGTCTTGTGCACTACAAGCTGCTAGACAGAGTGACTGCCAAAAACAAGAGACAGATTCCGATTTCCTAACTTCCACTTAGGTCGTTGGCTTCTTGCATCATGAAGGTAAAAACAGAGCTATCTACCAGGCTCCTGTCCTACTTCCTTACTGAGCTTTCTTAATTTTTGAGGACAAAAATCACAAGGACAACCCATTCTTCCACAGCACTCTCCTTGTGCTTCTCTTTCAGAAACAGAATAAGTTGACCCTTGCACAACACAGGTTTGAAGTGCATAGGTCCACTTCTACGCAGATTCGTTTTATAAACACAGTGCAGTACTGGAAATGTATTTGTTTCTCTTCCTGATGACTTTCTTAATAACATTTTCTTAATTATAAGAATACAGTATATAACAATACAACAGACAATACGTGTGTTAACTGTTTATGTTGATGAGGGTTCTGGTCAACATTAAGTTTATGGGGAGTCAAAAGTCATAAGTGGATTTTTGACCGTACAGGAGGTCAGTGCCCGTAACTCCTATGTCGTTCAAGGGTCAACTATATTAGAATACACACACACACACCACTGAATAAGCCAAAAGGTGAACAGTATCCTAAGTGTTTGCTTTACTTAACTGGCACAATTTGGTGCTGGGAGGCAGCCACTTACACAGTGACAGCATTTGTTGGTATCATCTTAGTTTTTTCCTCCTTCCCTAGGCAGTTTATAAAAGGTGATTTCTGAAACCTTTCACAATAGAAAAGCTCAAGGGTTTACATTCAACTGTGACACCACTATGAATTCACTAAGAGGCATGTTTCAGGTTGCACTATAATTTCCCTATGTAACATAAACCCACAGAATCTGACATAAGCCGATTGCTCATGCTGGTTATTTTATTTACATTTCTGAATGGAAAGGATCTCAATACTCATAAAATATCTAACTGACTTATTATTTTTCATCTGTTCTCCCAGAGCAGCTAGTATAAAATGGACATCGAGATAGAAGTCTCAACTTGTATGACTGGTTAAACGACCAAAGAAAAGTTATTGCTCAAAAGCAATTAAAAAAATAATTTAATATGGAGCTTGAGGACAAGAGAGATGATTACTCTCAATGCCACCTGAAAGATAAAAGTTAAAAAAAAAGTTAAGTAATTGTGTTCATTATCTTTGTCCAAGTCCTATGGGAGTAGGTGGTAGCCAGGAGCTCAGGGGGCCTGGAATTGACTTTTGACTTAACTTAACTCTTTCTCTAGAGACCTAATATTGGCAGACATGGTCTAGTCTAAATGGGAACACAGGTGAATGGATGAGAGTGGGCTCCTTACAACCCAGAAATATGAATGTGCCTCCTTACCAGCATGTTACAAATCAAACTTCTGAGCTGGAAGATGCTATCATGCATCTCTCATTATCTGGAGATATATATTCTGTTAACCTACCCAAAGAAAGATAATTTCTACTTATACCAGCAGATATTGCAAGCTTGGATGGATTGCTAGAGAACTAACAATCACCAGTAAATTCCAAAGCCTCATCTGCAGTCTTCTGCCTCCAAGTCATTGTTCAAATTACCCCACTTCCTTTCTTCTGCTGCCACACCGAGTTAAATCAGCATACTCTTTGACTCCCTCGTACGGTCTTGGGCCATAAACTTCCATCATTTTACCACAGTTATTGATGACATGCCCAATTAGTATAAGCTCCCCAAGGACAGGTTCTGTGCCTATTTTGAAATATGTATTCCAAGGTCATATCCCCAATGATCCAGTTAGCACATAAACCTGATTGGGCCAGTAAAGATTGGAAATATTTTGTAGTTCCTTAGAAAATCTTGGTGGTCCCCCCTATAAAAAGGTAGAGTTGTCCAGGATGCAGAATTGATCGGCAAAATTCAGCTTGGGAGAGAAGGAAAAGGAACCTTATTTCAGTGCCTACCCCAGTGTCTTTTTATTATTTTTTTAAAAATTAACATTTGTGCCGGTTTTCAGAATCAGTGACTGCAGGATGCAGCTTTGACATTAACAGTTGGCTCTGGGGAATTCTGAGTGGCTCCTTCCCGTCTCTCTAACATGACCACAGACCCAAGTAATTTTAGTCCTAACTCTTGCTACCCCATTCTGCTTCACAATGACATCGTGCTGTTTCAATCTCCAAACCAGAATGGCCCTTACCTCTTATCAATCTGTCATTATTAGAAATGAGAGGACACAAACAAGGATGATGAAAATGTAGGAGCGTGAGAGGCTTTTGTCTTATGGCAGCTACTATGTGAATCTGAGGCGAGATATTTCTTATTTAAATTCTGAATTGTGGAACGCTTCACTTTTCGATGAAGTTTAAACTATTCAGATAGACATAAGGAATGCCACTGTTTATAAAAACATGTACTTGCTCAGTTAAGTGTTAAGATGAAAGTCCTACATGCCTCATGTTTGAAAGAGAATAGAGGCTCCTCTTTCTACCTTCCTTGTGTGACTGAAGGAGCTCCTAACTAAACAGTGTTCCAAAAGGGAAAGTCCTCTCTGAGTCTAAAATGACTTTTTAGGTCACTATATCTTATGTGAGGCACGTGAAAATAACTCCTCAGTCACGTCCAGTCAAATGAATAAACATGCAAGGGTGAGCTAATCTACTGCTGTGGCAGCAGCTTCTGTCTTATACTAACACATCCCTTGCCCCTCTCAAACCCCCTGCTGCTAGACTACGAGTTACCTGTGGACACACTCTGTACCTCATACTCCATAGAGGGGCCCAACACATACCTGCTCATTGAAGGAAGGAAGGAACAGATCCATCGGTAGTAACATCTTAATATAATGAATACGAGTGGTGAAAACGTGGAGTACATTACAGAATCATCATTACCATACTGTGGCACGCTATAGAACAAGAGTTCACATAGTTTTAAATGCGGAGGCTCTTTATAAACTACACTTTGAAAACAAACTAAGACAAGCCCTATTGGAGTCCTTCCAGTCAATCAGCTAATACTGAAAGAAGAAATCTTTTCAGGGTCCCCAGGCCTCTGCACTGCGTGTTCTTTAGCACAGCTGTTGTTGCTGTTGTTGTTTACGGCAGTCTGAACAATAGCTAAAATACACCAAGAGCAAATTAATAAGAAAAGTCTACACAGCTAGGGCTTAATTGAATTAGAATCCCCAGGCTCCCAATAAGGGCTACATCCAAAGGGATCAGAGTCAAGTAAATAAAAAATTCAGCTGAATTTTATCAGAGGGCAAAGTTTCAAATCTGAGTACCCCAGCAACCAAGGATGAATTATGCATAAGATTAGTAAAGTGCCTTCACCCACACCCCAGCCAGAGAACATTCTTCTATCTCACTGTGACTGCAGGAAACACAGCAATGTATTTACCCGCCAAGAATAGTTGCAGCTACACTCTAGATAGGAGTCTAACAAACACTAAGGGATTAAAGTTTAATTGTAAAGCTGCAGCTACCTGGGAGTCAAAGCTTGAACTCTGGCTTCACAAAGAAAGTGGGACTCCGGCATCTTGAATAGACGAAAACAAGAGCGGGCACGTTCCTAACAAAGGCTGTGAGAATATGCTCCCTTCTGAATTCTTCCCCAAACTGCTTCTCTCTCTCTCTCTCTCTTTCTCTCTCTCTCTCTCTCTCTCTCTCTCTCTATATATATATATATATATATATATATATATATATATCCTCCTTGTAATTTACAAGTGCTCAATAAGAATAGAGCCCTTTCCAACACTTTGAAGAATACATATACGTTTCATTTTCAGAATGCATGAAATTATAGGATGAGATGAGAGGGTGATTATGTGGTCTGATTTCTCTGAATATCAGTTCTCTTAATTTTGTTGAGCAGCATCTGAAGCCCAAGTAATTTCTTTTCCTGAAGCTGCCTGTTAGAGATGGACGTAAGACAATCTTAATGTCATTACAAAAATAAGACAGAAAATTTTATTTTTCCTCAGATTCAGAAAGAATACTATCAATAGCCAATCTTGTATCAAGGCCTCATCAGCATTAAGAAACACACCTACGTTTCCTACCTACTGATACAACTACTAGGAGTACATCTGCTACCTAAAATTCCCATGTTAGCCAGAAGATACGCACACATTGTATTTTAGACCAAAGTTTATCCTGTTCAGTTAAAGTTCCCCAGATAATCCTTCACAAATTTACCCTCTGATTTTGAAAGAAGAATGATACTGAAACATGGGGTATACGTTTGTACTTTATATTAAAAGTTTCGTTTTCTTTTTTTTTTACCATTTCAGAGAGTCGATCAAATTCCCTCTGAATCATTACAAAGCAGTGCCTGCTGCTTCTTTCATATTACTGTACATTTCAGAGAGTTAGACAGGCTGAAGTTTTTTATACCGTTGTATGAGTGTGGATGGAAGGGACCAGTGTTCTTCGTTCTTAAGGGGCTTACTAGCAAGAAAAGGAATGAAATTAAAGTGAACCAACTTGAAAGAAAAAAAGTAAATGGACATTCTTTATTTTAAAGCATCAGAGTTCATCAAATAGGCTTATGTTGTGAAGAGTGAAGAGTTCTCCAGGCAGTGTGTCTACTGATGTTTTTGTTTTCGTAGAAAGCATTTCTGCAACCTAAGCGTCCTTCTGAAAATCCATATTGGCCTTTTCATTTAAAACTCTTCTCCAAATTCATCTCCTGTAGGAAGACTTCTCTAGCAAAACCACTTTACTATCACCACTCCATCATTCTATATCCCTTCGGCCTCACTATATTTTGTTTGAAATATATTCTTTTGTACTTGTTTTGGCCTAAGTTGTGAACTGACATTTTATTGAAACCAAGCATATATATCATGACTAAAGGGCTACCTATTGTGTGATTTCAAGCAAATCACTTTACTTGAATGACTCAAACTTGCCCATCTAAAACACTGGAAAACCACAATCTGTCCTCGAATGGCTCGAGTAAGAATAAATGAAAGTCTAAATATACACTCTTAAGAACAAAGATAATAACTAACTGAAATCTAAATTACTCCTGGTTTAGAATCATAATATATTAAATAGTCATACAAATTTAGTTCTCTTGAGCATTAGAAATTTGATTGGTGGGAGAAAGAGCAAAGTTTGACTCAAGAAAGAAGCCAATAAAAACTATTCCTCAAGATTATAATTTTATTCTGTATCCCATTATTCTCTCCATTTAGAGGACTTTGCGGGGTCTGCAAAAAACAAAGATGTTTTCTAAAAGAAAAATCAGTAGGTTTCCTAATGTGAATTCTAGTATCACTCATGTAACGGGGTTAGAGTAAGCAATTGACAACAATATCTAAGCACCACTCTTCTGAAAACTGCTATGCAGTCCATTTGCCCCAAGTGCTAATGATTAAGCAATCAATATATCAGTAGCAGTTAGCGACAGGATGTCCTAAACTTTGGCACTGAGACATCTGCTTTGAGGGGGAAAGGATGATTAAATATACTGCCAAATAAATTCAGGAAAGGAAAGCTTTGGTGAACTTCATACTTGACAGGCATGTTAATAGGGAAAGAGGGTGTTTTCCACAAACTTCAAAACTGAAGGAAACCCTGGGGAAGGGGTATAAACATGTGTTAAAAAGTACACTGTCTTAACTTTTACTTTTTTCCCCCCCCGCTTTGAAAAGAAGAGTTTAGTACTCAGAAAATATGGATAAAGAAGAACAACAGCAATATCACAAACTTCTCAGTCTGGTTCTTTTTAAAGGAAAACAATGAGAATGAAGCACGAGGAATGCCCTTGATGGAAGCAGAGAACATCTTTTCTTTTGCTAGAAATATCCCAATTGATTAAGAAAATGAAAATTGGAATATGCTAGACTGCCCAAATAAAGACTGAATTCAGTGGCACTAACAAGGGAACAAAAATGTGAACATTTAAAATGTTTTGACCTTTCACACACGGGCTCCTTTTAATTATCAGTATAATCTCTGGGAAATACGTCAGATATATTGCTGTGGGAAGAGCATGACTACAGGACAGTATTTTATGGGGATATAAGCTTGGGTACAATTCAAAATGTTTTAAAAACTATGTCAGTTCCTAGGAACCAAAGAAGCCTCACAGCTTTGAAAAGTAATCCATTTTCAAACAAAGTGAAGAAACTTGTTTTACTTGTTGGTTGAATTTCTGATGTGGCCCTGTGTATTTAATAAAGAGTGATACAATTATCATAGGTTTTTAGCATGAATGAAATCAGATGGAGAATATAAAAAAAATCACTTTCACCTATGAACAGATTTCATGTCACTGGTTATGACAATGGAAAATTAGGAACCTTTAGAAATAATACATTTTTTCTACTGGTCTATATCAATATAAAGTTATAATTATCTATCAACTCCCCTAGGTATGAAGACGCTCTTTGCCCTGAAAAAAATGATGAGAATAGTGTACAAACCTCAAAAGTTTTGATCACTATTCAGTAAAACACACTTGGCATTTATTTCTGCTTATTATTTTTTAAAATGTAATTTGGGGAGAAAAATGTTAATTATTTTTGGGAAGGGGCTGCAGAAATCCCAGTGGGACATTCTGGAGAAAGGTCTTTTGTTAGCATAACATCTGACTTTCTATATCTTTGGAAATCATACAACTTGGCTAATGTAGTCCTTAAAGAATTAATCAAGCAGATTGTTAGGCCCTAGTTACAGTGGAGCCAGCCAATTATGAGTTGCTCAGAAATTCATCACTGGCATGTCCAACCACATTTTCCCACATAAAGATTAGTAAAAATATGTGGAAACAGGGCCCATTCCCACCTCAGCACAGCTACAGTGTGTGTTCAGTGAAACGGATTTCAACAAAGTTTTGCTTTAGCGAAACAAACTATTTATTTGGGAATCTTTCTGATTCCTGTCTTTACTCATTAACATCTTTTTCTGCCAGGTTGCAAAGGCTATCTAGCTTGTTTCATTAAAACCCAACTAGAGATTTTTGTATGCAAACACACTTCTGAATTCAAAGTACTAAAGTCACATGCCACAAGCCTGAATTTATCAGTAAGTCAGTGAAACCCCCAAAGACCATCTATAGTGTTCACTGCTGTGATAATGCCCTCCCAAGGCTTACTAAGAAGAAAGCTTTTCTTGCAGGAGAGAAATGAAAGGGGCCAGGCTAGATGAAGATTGGTTCTCTAAGGAGAGGGCATTGCTGCTCTTAAATAAAGAAGCTCCTTTCAGATAAGCAGAATCGGATTCCAGTTCATTTGGTTTGCTGGCTACCCTTACTTTGAACTCTCATATTTAACCCAGCAGGCTTCAAAGCAGGTGAGAAAATGACCTACCACTTAAAAGCAGTTTTTCCTTTTTCAGGAATTCTGGCCTTGGAGAATATCAGCTCTGATATCAGCACATTCCACATCTCCAGGGATTTATGCAATTTTTTTTTTTTTTTTTTTTTTATTGCTCTATGTCGAATGTCAGACGTGGTTTTCATCTCAGCCAGGAGAAAAATCAAGAAAGTCCTAACTTGCTGAAACTAAAGTCTTATTCCACACAGCTTTGTACCATGAAAAGATGGGGCACTAAAATCACTAGCCATTCTAGTTCATACCCTTCCATTTATCTCAATTTGAGGAACAGTGAAGATTATGAAAAAGCATAAATCCCTAGTGCCTTGCTTCATAAAAAAGCAATTTTTGTAACAAACGTATTTTAACAAATTCAAATTAAATTTACTCTAGCATATGAGCTAATATAAAAATATGCTGGATGAGGAAGAGACTGATAACAATGGAAAAAATTTAGGAAATTTTCTGAAATTGCTTTGCCTTACTAGATTGATTTCCACTCTATTTGGCTATCAAATACCTGACGTAATTGAAACTCCTAACATAGGCCGTTTGCAATTTATCAATACTTGATGTTCTACCAGGCAGTTTGCCAGCGCCTACAATCTGAAACATTTCTCCACTTTTGGTGGTACAAATACACATAATGTACCAGCAGTATTGTTTAAATGATACCTAGCCACAATTTATACTGCCATTTCTATGGGAAAATACATTTTGAGTTTACTTTCAAGACACAGCTCCTCCCAACGTGAAGGGGTTAGGATTTCTCATCACAGCTGCACTCTGGTGATAATGATGACAATGATGGGTGGTGACAAGAGTGACACTTCCCTAGTTTCTCCTGTGGACAGACATGGTTCTAAACACCTGTCATATTTTAAACTCCTTTAACCCTCACAAACGCCTACGAGGTAGTACTATTCCCCTTTTACAATGAGGGGGAGAAATGGCTAAGGAACTTACCTGAAGTTGCACAGCCAGTAAGTGCCAGGGCTGGAACTCAAAGGAAAGCAGTCTGGCTCCAGAGCCTACACTCATGCCATTCTTTAATGCTGCCCCTTCTCTGCCTGGAAGAGGCGGCACTATCCAGGCGTCTAAATTCCTCCGACTGCGGGGAGACGAGAGCAGGGTTTCTCAAGTTTTAAACGCACATAGATGATCTTGTTAAAAGGCAGATTCAGGAAGTTTGGAGTGGCGCCTGAGATTCTGCCTTTCTAAAAAGCTCCTGGGTGATGGTGAAGCTCCTACTACATACACCATTAAGTCAGGGAAGAAGCAGAATTTGAGCCTCCAGCTCCCTTGCTGGCTGGCTGGCTGGGAGTCATTTATACATTGTGTTTATAAGCTGGAGATGGCCTGCATGTAATCATTTTCCATAAATTCTTCAGTGGAACCTGCCCTTGGTACTGCGGCATGCCAAATATTGGTCTCCAGGTACCTTGAGTAAAGAGTTAGCTTTTAGGAACTAAAAATGTACATGTAAAGGCCGCCGGATAAAATGTGGCTATAAAAGTCTGCTGTGAGGCACATTTTTACTATATACCACCAACTATACAAATATCAAAGGATGGTATATAAATGCCTGTTTATTGTTCACTAACTAGAATCACAGTAAATTAATACCTTTTAGTCTAAAAAAAGAAGCTTCCACTTTAAAATGTATAATTATTCATTCTCAGACTCCGCTGGAGGAGTGCTAAGGAGCTTGTGCAATGTAATCTTAAAGACTCTTCTGGTGCATCAGCCATGTCTCAGTGATGCTACATACTACCAATGATGGATAGAGCAGACAGTGAATACACTCTGCACTCATTTTAGCCAGTACCTCATGGAAGTATACTACTAACAATTGCTACATATCGATTCCAGATTCTAAATCTCTCTCCTCACTTGATTTTACCTCTTTCCAATACTCTAAGAGAACCCCAAGGACCACCTCTCCCACTGCTTGCCTGTGACCTCAAATACACAGCTGCATATATTTTTCCAGTTGTTAAATGGATGGGATTCCCTTTCCAGTCAATTTTTTTCCATGCCAGAGTACACAGTAAGGTCATCTCAGTTTGAGATGTACTCACTCCCCAGTCAGCACCACCGCGAACAACAGTTATGGTATGATCACTACGCTTCCCTTTCACACTAAAAGGAAACAGTCAGTTTCCAACCCAAATATCTATACTCCCTGAACAACAGTGGAAAGTCATTCTCCTTGAAGACTGACCCAGAATCAAGTGCAGTCTCAGACTGCTAGGCCTACCGCCAGTGGCAACTTAACACATTATACAGTTGACCTTCAGGGAAAAAGGCAAACCAGTGCTTTTACTCCTGGTGCCAAAAGAAAACCAACGAATCTTTAAGGCACAAAATAAACTGTTCTTAAGGCAGAAAAAGAAATTGTGAGGCAAGAGGGAGTTAGATCGGAGGCATATATAGAAATTACATTGCCAAGTAAGGGCTGGTGCTGCTACAGTTCTCAATGCTTTTTGATTTGGGACTAAAATGAATTAGCATTTTCCTTTTGGGTTTGAACTATTGTTACCTGGTAAAAATGTGAAGATGTATAAGAAAGACCCATTTTTTAAAGGCTTAGCAACTTAAAGTTGGTAATTTTACTTTGAGCCAGTTAATTAATTAATTACTATGTTTGTGTAGAAGAGTAAATAATCATGGGATATTCTCTCTAATATCAGTCCTCAAGCACCTGCTGGACCTGGCTCAGGAAATGGGGAAGTAGTTCAAATTAAAGGATAAAAATGAAAATAAAGGTCTATCCATGGTTCTACACCCAACCTTGGGGAAGGTCAATGAAGAACATGCAGATACAACAGTGAGAAGCTTTGAGTAAAGAAGCACATTCTGTACCCAGGGTAAATGTTCCATCTGTCCCATCTTACCTACTTATTCTCCATCAGCAAACCTTACCATTAATGATTTCATTTAAATGGAAAAATCGAAATAGGGAATTGTTTCTCAAATAGGGAATTGTTTCTCAAATAGGGAATTTTTTTTAGTGCCAAAAAGAAAGCATTTAAAAGAGTTGGGTTATTCCTTAGCTAGTAACAAGTGCTATGTTTACCACCAAAAGTGATCTACAAAGACCAACTTTATCATGTTATGCCATTGTATTCTTTTAAACTTTTAAGCAACAAAAACATAGCTCAAGTCAGCAAAAACTTATGTTTGACATATTTAGAGCAGCAGCTTTACAAATCAAGTCCTGTAATTTACTATACAAACATCTTCTGAACAACTGGTTTAGCACAAACAGATCAGAGATGGTTTCTTGTGTGTTTTACAAATACTCTACACAAGTCCTTGAGATCATACTTACAGCGTTAGCAAAAACACCCATGATTTCAGGAAACTGGTGTGTGAGAAGAGCTATCATTGCTGTAGAAGAACACAGTCCTGCTGTGAAATTGATGAAAAAAGGAAGCTCCTTCTTTGGGTAAACAGAAACATGATGAAAGGCTGTAAGGGAGAAAAGGCAGAAATGGATTTTATTTAAGAATATAGTGTAAGCCAGTTTTAATATTTTCAAATGAAGTTTAAAACTAAAAGGAAAATAATTGTTTTAAAAAAGAATAAGGAATCTCTGGCTAAGCAAGGTAGAAGAAAGTTATCCATTATTTATTCCAGCATTGATAGCATATCTACAGAACCAGATGACTGTGCTGGGGACTGGGAATAGGATGGCATCGTGGGAAAGAACATTAATTGTAAAGTCATGCTGAGGTGGTTTTGAAGAACTTTGTCACTTATTAGCTGTGTGGTCTTGAATAAGTTGCTAAACCCTCTCATAGTTGCTATGGAGTTGTTATGATGAACACTGTAAGTCCTTATATGTGAGTTGTTATAATTCTTGCTCTTCAGGAGCTCAGAGACAAGTATAGTGATCGAGAGACAGATGTGTGGTTGCAGATTTCCCAGAACCATAATTTTACCCAGCTATTAATAAATGTTCTATGTGTGGCATTTCATAGAGCACCACAAAAATGGAAATAGAACACCAAAGCCCTAAGATTCTGAACATAAATCAAGTCCCTCGTCTGATTTTATCACATTCACACATTAACTCAGGTATCATTTTTCTAATGACTGGATATTTCATTACTAATAGTATTCAAGTATTTATATCTTATTTGAAATTTGATTGAAAATACCTGAATACCAATGCTGAGATGTGACTATCACCATGCGTGGCACACAGTAGGTGCTCAATAAATGTCTGTTAAACGGAGAGCTATTCTGGGACTTCATTGTCCAGGAAGTTGACTGCTCAGGGCTGGACACAAACCCAAGAATTCCTGATGTAATATCCTGCATAAGTAAGGGATGACTAATTCAGTGCTGAATCAAGGTCAGCTATAAATTTCACTTTTTCCAACATAACGATTCACAGAGAAGATTACACCTAAGTTTCCTTTGGTAGCCATATTTTTTATGTCTTATACTATACTCAAAAGTATATGCCAAAAACTGAACTCATTAAAAATCCAGAAAATTTCCAGAGGCTTGGGTCACGTTTAAAGTAAAAGCACACCAAATTTGAATTTGTTTTTAAAAAAGTTAGAAACATTAGAAGCTGTGGACAACATTGTACTTTCAGCACCCAAAAAACCAGCAGTCGCTTTTGCCCTGTCCCTCAAGCATGAGAGGCCAACTTCTTCTTGGCCTCTCAAGCAAACCAAGAGAAATAAACCATGGTACTTGCAAAGACAGGGAACACTTATGTATACCAATGGTCACTAAAATTCCTATTGCATGAGAGACAGCAACGTTGATAAAATTAATTGAACTGTATAGCATTTTATGATTTACAAAGTGCTTTAATTTCTATTAGTTTGATTTTTTCAATAGCCTTAAGAGATAGATAGTATTATTTCCACTTTTTTTTTTTAAGATTTTTATTTATTTATTTGACAGAGAGAGAGAGAGAGAGAGAGAGACAGCGAGAGAGGGAACAAGAGCAGGGGCAGAGGGAGAGGGAGAAGCAGGTTTCCCGCCAAGCAGGGAGCCTGATGCGGGGCTCAATCCCAGAACCCTGGGATCATGACCTGAGCCGAAGGCAGACGCTTAATGACTGAGCCACCCAGGCACCCTATTTCCACTTTTTAAGGTGGAAACGATATAGCTTTAGTAAGATAATTTCTTAAAATATGAGCTTTTTATATTATAGGAGAGACCTAATTTTTTCTTTTTGGATTGCTTTCTGTAGATTCGTCTGTCAGTCAATGTTTGGCTAGTACATCAGTATAATGGATGACTAGTACAGAAACACTCCCTTGGAAGTAAAGTTCAAATTTCATCACTGGCTTGTAGAGAAAAATTTATCAGGAGGCATAAAAGACAACTAAATAGCTATGTGAACTAAGGGAATAGTTCAAGTCTGAACTTATGAGGTTCCTAAGCAAATTCCAGAATGTTGTAAGTCATATCAAGGTTGAAGGGGAACTGAAAACAAAAAAACATTAAGTACTCCTGGGTATTAGAACTCCACATTATTAAAAATTTGTTCATTCTACCACAGACAAATACTCTCAGAACAAACAATATAATCAAACAAAAGCCCAGCATATCCCTCTTCTCCTACCTCCTGGAATTTGCAAATGTGTAAGTACCCTAGAAATAATAAAGGCCTGCCAAAAAAGCAAACTCTTCATTCTTATAGCCTGTGACTCTGGCAATACATGATAACAACCCCGATTTTATTCATATTACTATGTAAAATTGGCCTTAAGCAACTTTTGTAATGATTTGGAGGGGGCATTATATTAGGCTAGATGTATTAACCTAATATAATACACTCCTGCATATTGATGTTCCATAATTAAAGATTGACTCCTTTGCCTTAAATATCCTTGTTTCTTTTAAAATGGAAAAACAACAAGAACAACTACTACCAGCACCATCCTAGGAAAGAAAATAAAATTTCTTTCAGTAATGACCTTCTAATTACCAGAGTCAATGGATTCTTCACAGTAATCACCCTCCTTGATATCAGATACTCCTCCTCACTTGGAAATTTTTAGTTCCTAGCCTATCTAGTTCTGGTTCTTGTCCTGTCTCTCTGTCCACTCCTTCAATGAATCTTCCCAACTCCTTATCAGCCACCCATTCCTTCAACATTTTTGTGCCCCCATGGTTCCACTCTTAGTTTACTTCTCACTCTACACAGTCTCCCTTAGTGAGCTCATCCATGCCTAGAAAATGATGATTCCCAAGTTGGTATGGTGATGTACCGATGTAGAGAGAAAGAGATAGTGGAACCCCCAGGAATCCTGTATACACAACCTGACCCTGTCCCTAGGCCATGGCTAACCACATCAGGAATAAACACCTGGATAAATCTGATGCTCTCCTCCAGAAGTTTTAGAAGCCAGATTGAGATCTTATTCATGCTGTACAATTTGCTTGAACTGATAACGTGTAAACTAGAGCCATGTAAGGGCATCAAGTTTGGCTACATGAGTATCCAAGAAGGGAAAGCCAAACGACAAAGAGAAAGATAGCAAAATGAAGCAGACACATTGAGAGAAGCAGAAATGAGAGTTCATACAGAGAGGAGATGGCGTTGGGGAAGGAGAAAAAGAAAAGTATGAACAGGAGAGATGGAAAAAGGCAGCCAGAGATAGAGATATACAGATAACTGACTCCCGGAAATCCTGATAGCCCTCTAGTTTCTGGTTCTAGTCCCTTCTAAGGTCCGACTGTAATCTGCCTCAGAAGCTGCCTTTGGATTCTTTGAGATAATCCAGTCTTCTCCTAACAAATTTTAAGTTTAAAACAGTTATTACTTGTACCCAAAGAATACCTACATTTACTATTTATATAGTATATACATATTTCATATACATATATATCTTATAAATATATCTTAGGCCCATATATTTAGAGATACAAAAATATGTATATACGTGCAAAATAGATTACAGATAGAATTAAGCATGCATACACATGTGCACACACACACACAAGATGTGGTATACATGCAACATACTCAAAGCCTGAATTTACTTCCCCCATTCCTGTTCCCAAACCTGCTCCTCCTGCTGTATGATGGAATTCCCATTCTTCAAGTCAATCAAGTCAGATTTGGGAATCATCCCCTGCCCTTAAAGAGAGAGCACACCCCATTTCAGCTTCCTTATAATCTATTCCATACATGTAGCACTTAACACATTGTTTATCAGTCTATTAACTCATGAGCAGTTCAGAAGTTTGGAGTAGGATAACGAGGAAAAGGTACTAATATTTAATATTTTTGTTGGGTACTGACAATGTATTTGGCCTGTTTATGACATTAAGGAGGGCACTTGATGTAATGAGCAGTGGGTGTTATATGCAACTGATGAATCAATAAACTCTACCTCTGAAACTAAAACAAAAGAAAAGAAGGGGTGCCTGGGTGGCTCAGTTGTTGGGTGTTTGCCTTCGGCTCAGGTCATGATCTCGGGGTCCTGGGATCGAGCCCCACATCAGGCTCCCTGCTCAGCGGGAAGCCTGCTTCTCCCTCTCCCGCTCCCCTGCTTGTGTTCCCTCTCTCACTGTGTCTCTCTCTGTCAAATAAATAAATAAAATCTTTTTTAAAAAAATAAATTAATAAATTTGACTAATTAAAATATTTGCTGAATATCAATTTTCATTGTGAACATTACAGAGACATTGTGAACATTGCAGAGATACATAGAGGGATGATAAAGAGAATCCTGGCCTTCAAGTTTACAATCTAGAAGGGGGAGGTTAAGAAGTCCACAAAGTACTTTGAGAGTTCAAAGAAAAAAACAGATAACTTATCTCAGAGGATGGAAGAAAATAAAAGACCCTGGGAGAAAAATATCAGCATACTCAACATCCATAATCTCTCCTAAATTTTCATCTATCTGTTTGGACCTTTCAGCTCACCACGTTTGTTGGTTGTAAAACTGCAACTTTCCTTCTTAGACTTGAGCTCTAATGGCCCCAGAACTGTAAAAACTGGCATAGGTTTATATCACATAAGGAAACATGGTGCTAGTGTTTATAACCTTCAGCATGCTTATTGGTTAAATCATAAAAAGAAAAGTTACACAGAAATTTACCAGTTCACAGAGAAGAGTGAGAGGATAAGGCAGCTGAGACAAATAAGTATAGACCATTCTTTTGAGAAGTTTGGCTTCCTGAAAGCAGGGACTCAATGGGACTCTCAGCGATCATAACCCTATATACTTCTGGTTCTCCCCCTAAGTCTAAGACTGCTCTTTTTAGAACTGGAAAGTGTAGTCCTTCCAAATTCATTCTTTGTAAAGACAGCTTTGGCTCTTCTGAGTGTTTTACCTTTCCGTATAAATTTTGAGATCAGCTTGTCAGTTTTTGTTGGTAGGGATTGTATTGAATCTATAGATCAATTTGGAGAGAATTGCCATATAAATAATACTCGGTTTTCCAATCAATAAACATGGACTGTCTCTCCATTTACTTAGTTTTTTAAAATTTCTCCCAGCAAATGACATCGTTTTTAGTATACAAGCCATTTAAATTATTCCTGAATTGTTTGTTCTTTTGGATGTTACTGTGATTAGAAGTTTTCTAAATTTCATTTTTGGACTGGTTATTCCCTGCCGGTATATAAATATGCAACTGAGTTTTATATGTGGATATTATATCCTGCAACCTTGCTAAACTTGTTTATTAGATCTAATAGTATTTTTATGAATTTCTTAGGATTTCCTACATAGAAGATGACGTCATCTGTGAATAAAGACAGTTTTCTTCTTCTTTTCCAACATGAATGCCTTTTTATTTTTTTTTCTGGCTTGACTGCACTGACTAGGATCTCCAGTACAATGCTGAAGTGAAGTGCAGAGAGCAGACATCCTTGCATTATTCTTAATCTTAGAGAGAAAGCATTCAATGGTTAAATCATAAAATCACCATTATGTATCCTGTCAGCTGTGGGGTTTTCATAGATGCTCTTTATCAGGTTAAGGAAATTCTCTTATTCTTAGTTTGTTCAAAATTTTTACCATGAATGGTTGTTGGATTTTTGTCAGCCGCTTTTTCTGCATCTGGTGTCATTTATTCTCTTAACATGATGCATTGCCTTTTGAGATGTTAAGCCACTTGCATTTGTGAGGTAAATCCCACTTGCTCACAGAGTATAATCTTTTTTATATATAGCTGGATTCAGTTTGCTGATATTTTGTTGAACATGTTTGTGTCTATATTCATGAGGGATATCATTCTATAGTTTTCTTGTAATGTCTTTGGTTTTGGTATCAGGGTAATACTGGTTTCACAGAATAAGCTGGGAAGTGTTCCTTCCTCCTTTCTTTTCTGAAAAGAGTTTGTGAAGGATTGGTATTATCTCTTCTTCAAATGTTTGTAAGATGGCTGCTCTTTTTAATATCTTCAACTTTTGTGTTCTTCATTGCATCTCACATAGCATTTTACCCCAGAAACATATGGGAATGAACTTATGCAACTACATCCAAGAAATGGCTAAAATAGTATTTTAAACAGTATCCTGAATTTCAACCAACAGCACTTTTGCTATGAGAAAATACTGTGAAAAACAATCTCACAACTACTTTTAAGTTTAGGAAAACTAGAATATTTACTTACTAGGTAATAGCTCTCTATCAGCAGTCTCTGTGCAGCTGGGATAAGGATAAAATAGATGGCCTTTTTCTAATGGATATGGAATCATTCTAAAAGCTGAGAAAAAAAATACGTAAGTTGACATTCCATTCAGACTCACTTTCATCCCATACTACAGATCAAAGCTACTTTGGAGACATACTTTTGTAAAATTTTCACATAGCATTTATTAATTTTTTTAGAGATACCTTTTAGATGAAAGAAACAAAGTAAGCAAAAGAAGGACTAAGAGGAAGAATAAGACTTATTTGGAGAATAGAATGGTCTGGCTGGAATAAAACTAAAAGGAGTAGTGGGTGGTAAGGCTGGCTAGGTCCTTCTTGCCTCTGTCTCCTCACTATAAACACAACAGACTTAACTCTGTGGGTATGAATTCCTTTTCTTCCAGGAATCTTCATAAAATTGCAACATGTATAACTGTTGTGACCCAAACTGTTGGCAACCTACAAGAGTTCTCAATGGCTCCTAACTTCATGTGTTAGATATCACCAAAGTTTTCTACAAGCAGACTTTAACTTAAATCAGAGGTCACCAAAGCATCATCCTTTGGCCAGACCTGGACCACTATTTATGTTTATAAATAAAATTTTATTAGAATACAGATATTAAAATCACTTGTTCATTTATGTATTATGTAAGGCTGCTTTCAGGCTACAAGAATTGGGTAGCTATAACAGAGACTATGGCCACAGAGACTAAATACTTACCATCTGGCTCTTTACAGAAGTTTACCCATCCCTGATCTAGATTATCATCAGCTCTTACAGACTTCTTAAAGAAGGAATCTTTATTAGCTACTCAGCTAGCTGAGTATTCATCAAAATTGTGATGTTTTTGTTTTTCCTTTAGTGCTTAGCTCTATAAACTTTTGTCAAAATATGAATTTTGTTCTGCCACAATAAAGAGTAGGGATTTGTCCAAAGGCACAGAGCAAATCAGTGGTAACACTAGGAAATCGTTCATAAAGAAGATTATTTATGAAATACAGTGTAAGTCACATATTTACTGAGAACCTCCTATGTGCCAGGCAGAACATTAGGCACTGAAGACACATACAGGATCAATGAGACAGAGGACCTGGCTTTGAGGAGCTTACTGACTACTAGAGAAAAATCAAAAGGAAGACTAATTACCCAAAGACATTCCACTCCTCAGTTTTAGTAGTTCCAGTTTCATTAATCTGCATATTGTCAGTGGCACGCAGTGTCTGACCCTTAGCAAGTGGTTAATGCAGAGGTTCCCAAATTCTCTTGCTTTAAGGATACATGGTGCCCTTCATGTCTCTTCATGCCCCTAGGCTGAAAGAAATACCTAACAATTCCACTTAAGTAGTGGGTCCAAACAACTTTAAAGGTTTATGTCCTAACAACTTAGCAGTGATTTTGGGGGAAAATATATATGTCAATTAAAGGGAAAAATAATTATTTCATTTTTTTAAAAGATTTTATTTTTTTAAGTAATCTCTAACACCCAGTGTGGGGCTTGAACCTACAACCCCAAGATCAAGAGCAGCATGCTCTACCAACTGAACCAGCCAGGGGCCTCTAATTATTTCATTTTTTAAACAATCACCTTTCTTACTAATGGGATGTATGTACCTGTTGGACACCACATAACTTTTCAGACCTTGGAATCAGATTGGACACCGCCATCCTCACTTCCTGTTCCACACTGATTTTTTTGTGTGGTAGTTCTTTTAATCATAGCAATTAAGAAAAACCCAGCTTTGCAAAGCTATGACAGGATCAAAAGAAATAGAGAATGGAGAGCCACCTAATGGTGAAACCTTGAACTATGCAGAGCTAACAGTCTGAATGATGCTTGACAGATGTTGAGTATTGCTGTGCTTCCACTAAAATTTTTAAAATATCCCATGGCATTCTTGTGAATTTGCTACAATGCCCCAAGGTGCCTCATTACAAAGTTTGGGAACTGAGGGGGTTAACCAATTCTAGTTAATGAGTATTGAATTTATTTTTGAATTTCTATTGATAGCAGGAGTGTACTTTCCAAGACAATTATTATAAGAATTCAACTGACAAAATATTTTGGTTAAGCTTTTTCATTTTCTAAGTGACTTTAAGAAGTTACAAATAAGAGATCTGGTAGTTACTTGAAAAACAATCTAGTTCTCCAAAGAAGATATACAAATGGTCAATTAGCACATAAAAAAAATGCTCAACAACATTAATTATTAGGAAAATGCAAATCAAAACCACAATGAGATACCACTTCACACCCATTAGTATGGCTATTAAAAGAAAAAAAAGAACAAATGTTAGCAAGGATACAGAGAAAGTGAAACGCTTGTGCATTGCTGGTGGAATATAACATGGTACAGCTGCCACAGAAAATAGTAAGACAGTTCCTCAAAAAATTAAACATAGAATTATATAATCTACAGGTTCCACTTCTAGGTATATACCCAAAAGAACTGAAAGCAGGAACTTGAACAAATACTTGTAATACCCATGTTCATAGCAGCATTATTCATAATAACCAAAAGGTGGAAACAACCCAAATGTCCATTGACAGATGGATGTATAAACAAAGGATAGTATATACATACAATGGAATATTATTCAGCCCTAAAAAGGGATGTTTTTCTGACACATGCTACATTATGCTAAGTGAAGTAAGCCTGATTTAATGAGACAAATACTGTATGATTCCACTATAGAAGATATCTAGACTAGTCAAACTCATAGAGACAGAAAGTAGAATGGTTACCAGGGGCTGGAGAGGGGAAGAATGGGGAGTCATTGTCTAATGGGTACAGAATTTTCAGTTTGGGATGATGAAAAAGCTCTAGGGATAGATGATGGTGATGGTTGCACAACAATGTGAATGTACATAATGCCACTGAACCGTACATTTTAAAACTGTTAAAATGGGGGTACCTGGCTGAACCAGTCGGCAGAGTGTGTGACTTGATCTCAGGGTTGTGAGTTCGAGCCCCACGTTGGGTGTGGAGATTACTTAAAAATAAAATCTTTAAAAAACAATAAAAAATAAAGTGGTTAAAATAGTAACTTTTATGTTATGCGTATTTTACCATAATAAAAAAATAGATTTAAAAAAAAGAACAAGAGTTGATATTAGTTGTGAAGAAAATAGTTTCATGATGTAAACATCTGAAAATTAAACAAAAGTCCAATTTAAAAAATACTAGAATAACTTAACCACATTAAAAAGCCTATAAACCAAGGGATGTAAGTTTTCATTTTCTTTCCTTACAAGTATGTAACTTAAATGAACATATGACAGAATACTGTAACAGTTTCTCATTTTGCTCTTCCTAAATGTGGCATCAGTATAAGTACATTAAGTATTTCTCCTACCAATAAACGAAATAAACACCTCTGGGTTCACTTTGAAACCAATCTGAACAATACTTAGGGAAACTCAGACAATCTTATTTAAAAAGGCTGCCTGGGAATGCAATGAATAGTCCAAGAGATTAGCGGTACATTTGGAAAAGAATACTTACTGCCTTCCCACGTACACTGTAACAGATTAAGAGCACCTTCTATTCTCTTCCAGTGCTGAAGATGGAAGAAAGCATAGGCGATTGCTTCACTATCACCCCGTTTCAGAATGTGTTCTGGAGGTAAAATTAGACTTTTCATCTCTAGTAAGTACTAGAAAGATAACACACACAAAGACACACCACAGAAAAACGAAAAATTAAATTATGTTAAGTTCAAACACCCACAGAAATGTAGATTCAAATTTTACAATGTTAAAAAACAAATATTAAGCTAGTTGAGATGACAAGAGGGTCACACTGATAGCATGTGTATAAAATGCTCATCTATGCAAATTCCAAAGATCAGAATATTCCTAAGGGCAAAAATAAGATGATAAATGGCTTATGTATGACCTTGCTAAATACATAATGGAAATTCAAGCTGAGGAAATAATGTGAGAGCAAATATCTATTTTTCCAAAAGAGAATTAAGTATAAAAATCATAAAATCCAATTTTGGAACAACATTTTGTGCTGACATTCAATTCTTTTTTTCTCTCATTCCCATCTTACAGGTGGAGGAACTTAATTGTGAATAAGTTCAATTAAATTAATATCTACTGAGAGCAAAGCACTATGTTAGGAAACACTAGATTCTCTGGAGCTTCCTACTGTAATAGAAAGACAGATTTCTTAAGTTAATGATTATAATAAGACTATACTGAGTGCTTTATTAGCGGTATAAACAGTGTATATGTATATAAGAATTTGGATAGAAGATATTAATTTTTTTAGTTTTTTATAATAGATTGAGATATAATTCATATTTTACAATTCCCCCATTTAAAGTATATGACTCAAAAAAATGTATACAACTCAATGGTTTTTAGTATATTCACAGATAAGTACAACTATTACCACAGTCAATTTTAGAACATTTTCATCACAGCAAAAAGAACCCCCATCCTCTTTAGTTATTACCCTCTAACCCCCATTCCCCCTAAGCAACCACTAATCTACTTTGCATCTCTATAGATTTGCCTGTTCTGGCTATTTTATACAAAAAGACTCACATAATATATGGTCTATTGTAACCGGTTTCTTTCACCCCACGTAATGTTTTCAAGGTACATCCATGTTATATCATATACCAGTACCTCATTCCTTTTTGTGGCTGAGTAATATTCCATTATATGGATATACCACATTTGTTTATCCATTCATTATTTGATGACCATTTGGTTGTTTTCATCTTTTGGCTATTATGAATAATGCTGCAATAAACATTCATGCACAAGTTTTTATTTGAACATATATGTTTTCATCTCTCTTGGGTATATACCTAGGAATGGAAGCACTGGGTCATGTGGTAACTATATGTTTAGGAGGTATTAATTATGATTTAGGAGTTGAAAATAAACCACTTGATGGAATTGGGGATATGAACTGACATATAAAGATGTATAAAATGTAGATGAACAGACCAGGTGGTGGGGTAGGGAGATACAGCAGACTGGAATACAGGCCAACTTGAACAAGGCTAAGAACGCTTAGAGCAAGACACATTTAAGGAATTAGTGAGTGTGCCTGTTAAAGAAGTTATGGCCTATCAGTTCTCACATATGAAATTAAATTATATCTTAAAGTCTTGAAGAAAATACTTACCTTAATATTATAATCCACAACAAAAGCAGTATAATTAAATGTACTAATTACATGAAAAAAGACACAAAATTAACCACTTGTACATCATCTTTACTATTAAAGTGGTCAACTTAAAACAAAACTTTTCAAAAAATACTTAGCTAAATACTTCCTCCAAAGACTAAGACCAGAGTACATTTTCCCTACTAGACTAGTTTGAAACAACCTCTTTGGTTCTACATAATTTGATACCAAATTATGTGTCGTAAGGTCCAAACCACACTAACTTCTGTTATAAAATATAGAAAGAGAAACACTCCTAAGAAGTGCTGTAAATGATACATTCTCAAACTTCAAATTCTAAGTTCCTCAGGTTGTTACACAAACTAAGGAGATAAACAACATAAATTTGAGCTGAAACTTGTGAAACACTGTAAAACTGCTACAAGCAGGAAGAAACAAAAAAGTGTGGTGGTTTCAAAATTAAGCCTTAGGTTACTAATCAATATATATGTATGTACTGTATTAATGTATCTAAAATAATTTTTTCTTTTTTATGAAATGTGCCTTTCCAACACTCACTGAGCTTAATGCCCATCTTTAATTACTCTTACTCCTATACCTCAATAAAGCTGGAAAAAAAATAATAGTTAATCTTGATGTCTCTGGCTCTCTCCTCAAAGTGTAAGAATGCAGTCTGCTCATCAATTTATTTTAGCAGATGTCACAAGCTATGAGATTATTTACTAATCCAGTTTGGGGATTTAACATTTCCCATTCAGTTTCTTAAAGGAATGCAGCAGAGGTTGTGTCCTGGTCAAGCAAAGCCCATTTGCTGCCTGGTTGGGTTCTCTCCCCTTAGTGCCTTGGGCCTATATTCAGGAGGGTAATATTCTTTCTAATCCTCTCTAATCCTTGCCCATTTTTTTAAAACACAGTAAAAGATCACTCGCACCAGGCGGCTGTGGGAAAATGGACTCAAATAGCTGACCTCTGACATGACTCCTTATGTTCTTAGCAAGTGCACTAAGAGCTTCTTCAGTAGGAAGCAAAAAAAAAAAAAAAAAAAAGCAGCAGTCACAATGGAATCTCCATCATAAGGGTATCTCATTTTCAGAAGAAAACTGTTTTAATATGTAAACCAAGTCCTTTCTATTAAAATTCTACTTCATTTTACAGGTAGAAGAGACAAAGTATCCCAAATTATTTTCAATGAGTTTTAGAACCCTGAAACTTTAAACTAAACCTGCCTTGGTAGCCACTTAGCAATTGGTAAGCCAAAGATATTCACTTAACAATTATTCAGTCAAACTTAGAGAATATATCAACTAATTATGTTAAGAAAATACTTTTTTGAACAGCAACTATATATTTTCAGTTTAATGATCTGAGTGACAATTCAGATAGTAGTCAAACATATGGCATGTTTATTAGGAATTGACTTCAGGAGTTTCTATTTTAAAATCTTTGCCATTTAATCATTAAAAAAACATCTTCCTTATGCTATCTTATTTTTCATTACATCTCACCTACAAGCAAATGTCCTTTCCAATTTGACTTTAAAACAAAGCAATTCTTATGTTTCAGTTTCTAATAAGACACTGAAATAAAGTTCCACTCTCAAAATATAAGGGAAAATTTTCTGTTTAAGGAAGATATCTTTAAAATAGGTAATTAGGGGCACCTAGGTGGCTCAGTTGGTTGAGCAACTGCCTTCGGCTCAGGTCATGATCCCAGGGTCCTGGGATCGAGCCCCGCATCGGGCTCCCTGCTCGGCGGGAAGCCTGCCTCTCCCTTTCCCACTCTCCCTGCTTGTGTTCCCTCTCTCACTGTCTCTCTGTCAAATAAACCCCTCTCTTGCCGTCTCTCTGTCAAATAAATACATAAAATCTTAAAAAAAATAAAATAAAATAGGTAATTATAGGATTAGAACTTATTTTATTTCCTTCACAAACTGCTACTCAGGAATTTCTGCTACCCAGCATAAGCTGTAAGTAACTACACAATAGAAACCACATCCTTCATATTCTGCTATAGCACCTGGCACACTCCACTCCCAAAGTAGGCACTTAGACACTTACTAACTGACCTGATCTGATATATATAGCTAAAATGTCTTCAGACTCATGTTTATATTTCAGTTTTTTCTTAAAGATATTTTTTAACTCTCTGGGCAAACTAAAAACAAAACAAAACAAACTTTTGCTACCTAGACTTTATTTTTCTGTGAATAAGAATATGAAAGGTTGAAAACTGAAGAGTGGTTGGTTTGGTGTGGGTTTTTTTCTGCTTTTGAAAGTACATGCTTAGTGCATAAAAATTCAAACACTGCAGAATTACATAGTAGAAATACTATATTAAAAGACTGGGGAAAAGGGGCGCCTAGATGGCTCAGTCAGTTGAGCATCTGACTCTTGGTTTCAGCTCAGGTCATGTTCTCAGGGCTGTGAGATGGAGCCCCACATTGGGCTCCACAGTCAGCTTGGAGTCTGCTTGCTCCCTCTGCCCCTCCCCCTGCTCACACTCTTGTGCTCTCTCTAAAATAAAATAAAATATTTTTTTAAAAAAAGACTGGAGAATAAAAAGAATAAAGAGAAAAGGATAATCTAATTTATATTTGTCTGGATTTCTTTACACATAACATCCTTAAAAACAGGATCAAACTTTTATGTAACTCTTTACTTCACAATATATCTTGTACATCTCTTCTTATCTCTATATAGATCTAACTCATTATTTTTAATTGTTATATAGTGTTCCACTAAAAGCTGGTTATTTTGGGGCGCCTGGGTGGCTCAGTTGGTTGGGCGACTGCCTTCAGCTCGGATCATGATCCTGGAGTCCTGGGATTGAGTCTTGCATTGGGCTCCCTGCTCAGCGGGGAGTCTGCTTCTCCCTCTGATCCTTCCCCCTTCTCATGCTCTCTCTCTCATCCTCTCTCAGGTAAATAAATAAAATCTTTAAAAAAAAAAAAGCTGAGTTATTTTATAAGAAATAAGGTCATGCTGAAATTGTACTACCATTATTAAAAGGCCAAAAATAATTACATTAAGTGAAACTCATAAAACGTTAAGTAAAACGGCTTCAAAATTCCAAAAAGTGATGGGATCTAAAATTTTACTTTGTTTAACTTGGTTTGTCTAACTGAGGTCTTTATAGCAAAATAAATCTAAAGTACAGACATGTCTATTCACCAAACATCTACTGAATGCCTGTTATGTGTTAAGCAGAGTTTCAAACATAAAATAAGTAAAACAAGAGTTCTGCTTTTTAGGGAACTAAGGAAGAGACATACAAACAGACCAAAAAACAAACAAAACCAAACCAAACCCAAGATATGATTAAGGCATTGAAGGAATGGAGAAGAGAGAGCCATTTTCTCTGCTTGGGAAAAATGGTAAAGACATCTCTACAGAAGAGGCAACAGATGAGCAAGATCCTGAAGAATGAGTAGAAACTTGCCAAGTAGAGAAGAGATTAAGCACATGTACAAAGGTAGGGAGACATGATAAGACATGACCAATCCAGGGAATAAGATAAGGAGCAAAGCAGAAGTGGCAAGGAATAAGGTTGGAGACAGATGCCAGGCCCAGACTGTGAAGGGTTTCTGTATATGCAATACTAGGGGGTTGGTCCTTATCTGACAGGTGATAGGGAACAAAGAGAGCTCTTTAAGCAGAGCAGCTTTGCTATTTAGGTAGAAAACTCTGGTGATGGCCAGTATGGAGATGGGATTATGGCAGGGAGACTACTGAGACATATGTTTTAATCATCCCAGCAAAAGATGGAAAGTATTTGAGATTATTTCTATATCTTTACCTGTATGTTTAGAAATGCATAGAAAATGTCTGGCAATAATATAAACCAAACAGAAACAGTAGTTACATGAGAGAAATAGAATTGGGAGAGAAAGAATTGGATTTTTTATTTTACAAACTTCTGAAGGGTCTTATTTCTTTTTTATGAAGCACTCATTACTCTTATAATAATAATGATAATTTTTTAAAGAGCAGGTAGTGAGGGCATACACTGGTCAGTGACAGAGGGGATGGAGTAGATGGCTAGATCTGAAAGACATTTCAAAGATTATGAGTTGGCAGTTTGGGAAGGGCAGAAGTAAAGATTAATGATGAGAAGATGATAGCGAGCCATAAATCAAAATACAGAAATAAGGAAGGACAGGCAAATTGGAGAAGACACTTAAAAATAAGATTTAAAAAATTCAGTTTGAGGGGCACCTGGGTGGCTCAGTAGGTTAAGCATCTGACTCTTGATTCTAGCTCAGGTCACGATCTCAGGGTCATGAGATTGAGCCCCGCATCAGCTCTGTGCCCAACACAGGGTCTGCCTGTCCCTGTCCCTCTGCTCCTCTGCCTCTCTCTCTCAAATAAATAAAATCTTTTTTAAAAAATTCAGTTTGAGACACACTGAAGTGGCTGAGGTACCTATCAGATACCCAGGTAAAAATTTCTACAACTAGATAGAAATACAAGTCTATAGACAAGGAAGGAAGCCAGAGTTAAAATATACAGGTTTGGAAATTATCAGCAAATAAAATATAGTTGAGGATATAAACCAAGGCTGGTACCTAGTATATGCTGCAGGACCTTCCGTATTACCTCCAAATCAATCACTCTACTGTTATATCTGGAAAAGAACCGAAACTGTTGGAACAATTTGTATCCAACTATGGATAACATACTCAAATGACACTCAAATCTCTTGCTTTTCCCTAAAAATTAAAAAAAAAATTAAAGCTATTTTCGAAGTTATAGTTAAAAAAAAAAGACATAAATGATGTATGGTCTGAGGCCTTTTTTACTCTAAAACCATACCTATGCTTACACTCAAATTCACTTTAATTTTGAATTGCTTTGATCTTCATAATTTATCTTTAGATTACTTCGTTTCTATTACTTTGTAAATCTTACAACAGCTTTTGACCAAAAGCAATATAATTCTGACCTGAAGTAATGATAATACTTTATAATCTTCCTCTTAAAAGCAGAGGTTAAAGAAAAATCTCTCTGAAGGCATCTGAAATTAAGGTACTTTGCTCTTGATCAGTCATGCACATCAAGAACCAATTTATCTCTGCAATTAGTTTTCTCAGTGCACATTCTATGAGATTGGACAGGCAGATTGAATGCAAAGAGTCCACATGGATGTGTATTAGCGGGGAGACTAAAGACAGTTCCCAGAAAGAAAGTAAACAGAACTGCTACATTAATAAATTGAAATAAAACATAATACTCCTGGCAGCTTCAGGAGCAAAGAGAAAGTGATCTTATGTTGAAAAGAAAAGGAAGGGAGACTAGAGAGGGCATTTGCCACAGGAAAACTTCTTTCCATATCATCCTACAGAGCAGTACCTCAAGAGATAAGCATTTTATATATCTACTCGTCCACCTAGGCCAGAGCATAACACAACAGAAAGGTATAGCGCTTTTCTGTGCCCTAAGTTTGGGTCAGAGATTTCAACACCACTTCCCATTTCTCCTTTGATTCCCGCCATACCACTAAGTCTCAATCAAGTGCATGTTTCCCGCTTTTATCCTTCATATATGCTGCTATAATATAGGTAGTTTGGTCAATGAAATGTAAGCTTGCTGCTAAAGAGCTGGTATCTTCTGTTAGTGGATGGGACTCAGAACATCCTACATGCTTCAATTTCTGATCAACCAGAATGGATTTTTCCTTTTCTGTATCAATTTATTTTTAAAATTCCCCTTGCATTTAAAGAAACGTCCAAGCATGGTCTGGTTTCTTGGCAACCCAAAATGGCTTTTTTTGTAAAATAAGAAATAATAATTTTTAAAAGCTACAGATAACATATTCTGAAACATGTGCTCGAGTTTGTTACTTTACTCTTCTCTCAAGAGCTTATCCTGCCAGACACAAAATAAATTATTTTCAGGGTATTAACTAATTCAAATTAGTTAATTCCTGTCTCAATAACTTCACCTTTACCTTATCTCAACAAAATCCCCAAATTTGACACATGCTAAGGCCAATAAGCACTAAAATAATATTCACAAGAAAAGAGTGTGCA
This sequence comes from Callorhinus ursinus, assembly GCF_003265705.2. Taxonomy (NCBI): domain Eukaryota; kingdom Metazoa; phylum Chordata; class Mammalia; order Carnivora; family Otariidae; genus Callorhinus; species Callorhinus ursinus. The sequence goes on along the minus strand of NW_027397071.1, from coordinate 7,057,395 downwards.
CAGAACAGCTTAAACAGGAAGAGAAAATGGCAGTGGAGGTATAATAAAACAATACTCGCCATGATCAATACTCTTGCCTGATACTCAGACACTGTGTTAAGTGCTTCATACATATCATTGCATTTAATCAGAAGGCATGATACTTTGACAGTGCTTTCCATGCTGAGTCAAATTCTTTTTCTTTACTGAGGTATAATTTAAAAACAGTAAAATGCACAGACCTAACTCCTGCAATTCAATGAGTTTTGACAAATGAGGACAAGTAACACCCAAATGAAGACACAGAATACTTTCATCACCCCAGAAAGTTCTCCTTTCCAGTTAACTCTCTGCTTTGACCACCTTAGGCAAATACTATTCTGATTTCTTACCAGCACAGTTCACCTTTCAACGTCACATGAGTAGAATCATTCATCTTGTACTCTCTTGTACCACACTCTATTTTTGAGATTCATCCGTATTTTACTTGTATCTTTCTTTTTATTGCTGAATAGTACCCCACTAAATAAATATATCGCAATTTGTCCATTTACTTGTTAATGCACATCTGGGTTGTTTCCAGTTTGGGGCTATCATGAATAAAGCTCCTATGAACGTTCACATTCTTTTTGGAAAAATATAGTTTCATTTCTCTTGGGTCTATACCTTGGAGTGGAATTGCTGGGTCACAGAAGTGAGATATATGCTTAACTTTATAAGAAATTGCCAAATAGTTTTCTAAAGTGGTTGTATCATTTTATACGTTTAGCAGCAAAGTGTCAGAGCTCTAATTGTTATACAATCTTACCACCATTTTATCAGTCTTTTTAATTATTGCCATTCTGGTAGGTGTGAAGCAGCACCTTGTGATTTTATATTGCATTTCCCTGATAACTAATGATGTTGAGCACACCTTTATGTGTTTATTGGACATTCCAGTGTCTTCTTTTATGAAGTATCTGTTCAAGGCTTTTGGTCATTTTTCACCCTATATATATATATATTCTGAATAGGAATCCTTTGCCAAACCAATCAGTTGCAAAAATACAAACAGAAACTTTGATTTTTTAAAAAAAAATCAATGGACAGTATACATGTAGATATATTTCTGGACTTTCTATTCTGTGATTTTTTTTTTTAAGATCTTACTTATTTGTCAGAGAGAGAGAGAGCACAAGCAGGGGCAGTGGCAGGTAGAGGGAGAAGCAGATTCCCTGCTCAGCAAGAAGCCCAATGCGGGACTCGATTCCAGGACCTTGGGATCATGAGCTGAAGGCAAACGCTTAACTGACTGAGCCACCCAGGCGTCCCTGTGGTTTTGTTTTTAAGATAATTATTTCAGGGGCCCCTGGGTGGCTCAGTTGGTTAAGCGTCCAACTCTTGGTTTTGCTCAGGTCGTGATCCCATGGATTGTGGGATCGAGCCCCACGTTGGGCTCTGTGCTCAGCATGGAGTCTGCTTGAGAGTCTCTTCCTCTCCCTCTGCCCTTCTTCCCTGCACTGTTGCTCTGGCACGCACTCTCTCTCTCTAAAATAATCTTTTTAAAAAGATAATTATTTCAAATTTAAATATAAAAATAAAATTTAGAAGAATTTGGTGGTAGTATGCTTAGGAAACAAACCTTCAATGAAATATTGCAGCAAGCTATTTTTAGATTCTAAGTTAAAGCTGGACAATACTATTTTAACGGATATGTAAAGTGTCATAGGTCAACAATCACATCTATATAGGTCACTGACATTCATGGATTTAATACTTACAATTTCAATCATCTTTGGTATCTCTAAACATCCATGACTTATAAAGCCATCATTTTGCTAGGGCACAAATCTTAATCATGTGCTCTGAGGCTTGTGCACACATGTGAGTAACTTATCTAATGAGTAACCCTGACTCTTCAGTATTCACATCTCAGCAAGGTTCATGACCTATCCTCATATTTACATTTCAGGGGTGAAGTTATGTTATAGTGGTATTTTCAACTATGGAGATTCACAATGGTTTTGGACCATATCAGTCAAGACTGTCAATAGCTTACCATAAGAATAATGTTAAAGAATACCTTCTACAATAAAAAGACAAATTTAAAAGTGTTCAAAGGATTTGAATAAACTTTTATCCAAAGAAGTCATACAAATGGCCAAAAAGCACATTAAAAGATAGATGTTTGACATCATTAGTCATTAAGGAAATACAAACCCAAACCACAACGAGACACCGTTCACACCTACTAGGATAACTATAATCAAAAGACAAACAATAACAAGTGTTGGCATGGATGTATGGAAGTTGAAACCCTCACACATTGCTGGTGGGAATGTAAAACAGTGCAGCCACTTTGGAAAACAGTTTGGAAGTCTCTCAAAAAATTAAACATGGAATTATCATATGATCCAACAATTCTGCTACTAGGTTTATAGCCAAGAAGTGAAACCACATGTTCACACAAAAGCGTGCACATGAATATTCATTGAATAATTATTCAAAATAGCCAAAAAGTGGGACCAACCCAAATGGCCATCAATTGATGAATAAAGAAAACGTAGTCTTATCCATATAATGGAATATTATTCAGACATAAAAAGGAATGAAGTATTGATACATGCTACATTATGCTAAGTCAGACACAAAAAGGCCACATATTCTCTGATTCCAAATCCACAGAGACAGAAAGTAAATTAGTGGATGCCAGAGATTAGGGAAAAAAAGAATGGGGAGTGACTGTTAATAGGTACAGGGTTTCATTCTGGGGCAATGAAAATGTTCTAGTATTAGATAGTAATGATGATTGTAGAGCCTTAAGAATATACTAAAAACCACTGAATTTTGTACTTTACAAGGGTGAATTTTATGGCATGCGAATTATCTCAATTAAAAAAATACCTTCTATAAAACTCTGATGGTTGGATAATAAAGGATATGAGACACTAGAATGACTGAAACATGGTGTTGTGGAATAGTCAAAAGGTATGAAACATTTTCTACTCTTAAAAAAGAACCTATTTAGGGCGCCTGGGTGGCTCAGTTGGTTAAGCAACTGCCTTCGGCTCAGGTCATGATCCTGGAGTCCCTGGATCGAGTCCTGCATCGGGCCCCCTGCTTGGCAGGGAGTCTGCTTCTCCCTCTGACCCTCCCCCCTCTCATGTGCTCTCTCTCTCATTCTCTCTCTCTCAAATAAATAAAATCTTTAAAAAAAAAAAAAAGAACCTATTTCTATAGTAGCTGAAAGATGCACAATCTTTTTCTTGTTTGGCGACTAAAAAAAATTTTGAACCAAAGCCATAGCTAGGTAATGAAGAACAAGTCAAAACCCATGAAAACATGCTGTTCTAATTTTTTGCTATTACTATCATAGTTACTGTACACTGAAATTCATTCAGTAGATTAAAAAAATCTGTACAATCGATATTAATGAAATATCTAAAGTGAATTCATAGCCTGAAGAGATTTATGTGATCTTTCTCTATTGCGCTTCTAATAGTTTCCAGCTTTAACAAATTGCACAGCTCGACCTGCAGCCATTTCTGTTGTAGTTATGTGGAGAGTTGCCAAAAAATATTTCCTGCTAAAATAGCTTTATCCTTTGTCATTTTACTGGTAAGAGTCATACAACATTTGACAAATTTGTGTAATAAATTTGTTTGTTTGTTTATTTATTTATTTATTTATTTATTTATTTATGTATGTATGTATGTAAAGGTCACTGTTCATTAGGTTAAATAAGCTATCACAACCCGCAGTTGAAGTTTGAGGAAGAAAACTCCTAAAGCCCTTTATGTTTCCTTGGCTCCAGCTGAAAGACAGGGACAGAGAACATAATTGGTGGAGGGGGGATCTGAATCAGTACATACTTCATCACTTGTAAAACCCTAGCAAAAATGGCCTTACAGACCAGAGCTCTCTAGTTCATATAACGCCAATGTTATTTAGGTGGGATATTATCTAAGTTGTTGGAGCTTAAATTTTCTCCAAAAAACCTTAATAATGATCCTCTTTAAAAATACCCAGCCTACAGTGTGTATCCACATACAATACTGTAAGGCTTATAGCACCATTCTACTTAGCTAGATATTTTGATAGAGTGGAACTGTCAACTGGCTTTGATGTTTAGCTGGGGGAAAATACTTAAATTTCTACCTACAAATAGAAATGATTTAAAAATGTTAAAGTATATACACATTATATACTAAATACATACTTATATTAAATTATATATTACGGTTTTACTGAGATATGTATTTCATGTCACAGAATTCACCATTTTAAATATACAGTTCAATGATTTTTAATGAATTTATACAGTTGTGCAACCATCACCACAAAAAGCTCCCTCACGCTGGTCTGCAATCAATCCATGCTCCCATCCCCAGCTCCAGGGAACCCCTGGTCTGCTTTTTGTGTCTATTGTTTTCCCTGCTTGAGAAATTTCATATTAGTGAAATCATATAATATGTTGTCTTTTGTGTCTGGTTTCTTTCACTTGGCATAAAGTATTTGAGGTCCATCTATGTTGTTACAAGTACTTATAGTTTATTCCTTTTTAGTGCTAAGAAGTGTTCCATTGTATGGAGATAACTACAATTTATTTGTTCACTCACCTGTTTCTGGACTGTTTCTAGTTTTGGGCTATTGTGAATAATACTATTATGAACACTTGCATACAAGTCTCTGTATGGACATAAGTTTTTATTGCTCTTGGGTAGATATCTAGGACTGAAATTGATGGGTCATAAGGCCAGCATATGTTTAACTACAAAATTGTTTCCAAAGTAGCTATACTAATTTATATGCCCAGCAGCAACTTATTGTTTCTCCACATTTTGCCAACGCTTGATTTTGTCAGTCTGAGTATAGCCATTTGAGTGGGTATAAAGTAATATCATATTGTGCTTTTAATTTGTATTTCCCCAATGACTAATGATGCTATCTTCTCATGCGCTTATTACCTATTCATATATCTTCTTTGGTGAAGTGACTATTGAATCCTTTGCTAATCACTTTTTTTTTTTTTTAAGATTTTATTTATTTGACAGAGAGATACAGCGAGAGAGGGAACACAAGCAGGGGGATTGAAAGAGGGAGAAGCAGGCTTCCCGCGGAGCAGGGAGTCCGATGCGGGGCTCGATCCCAGGACTCTGGGATCATGACCTGAGCCGAAGGCAGACGCTTAACCACTGAGCCCCCCAGGCACCCCGCTAATTACTTTTTAATTAAGTTGTTTGTCCTCTTATTATTTAGCTGTAAGAGTTCTTTATAAGTTCTGGATATGGAACTTTAACAGTATATTTGCAAATATTTTTCCCTAGTCTTTGGCTTTCCATTTTCTTAATGATGTCTTTTGAGGAGCAAACACTTTAAGGAGTCCAATTTATCCACTTTTTTATGGATCATGCTTTTGAAGAAATCTTTGCCTAACCCAAGGTCACAAAGATTTTCTTCTGTTTCCTTCTCTAAGTTTTGTAATTTTACCTCTTACGTTTAGATCTATGTTCCATATTGACTTCAATTTTGTAAATGGTGTGAAGGAAGGGTCTGGGTTCTTCTTTCTTTTTTTTTCCTCCATATAGATAACTGATTGTTCCAGCACCATTTGTTCCAGCCCCATAAAAAAGACTATCCTTGGCACCCATTGCCTTGGAATTCTTGTTGAAAATCAATTGATGGGGTGCCTGAGTGGCTCAGTCGGTTAAGCAACTGCCTTCGGCTCATGTCATGATCCCGGAGTCCCAAGATCAAGTCCCGCATCAGGCTCCCTGCTTAGCGAGGAGTCTGCTTCTCTCTCTGACCCTCCCCGCCCCTCAAATAAATAAATGAAATCTTTAAAAACAAAAGAAAATCAATCATCATGAAGTGAGTTTATTTCAGGTTTATTTATTGTCTTCTATTGATCTATATTTTAATATTTATGCCAATATTATTTTAACTACTATAGCTTAAAAAGGTCTTGAAATTGGGTAAACTTGGGTAACTTCCAATTTTGTTCTTTCTCAAAATTGTTTTGGCTATTCTATGTCCTTCGCATCTTCTTATCAATTTTAGGATGAGCTTGTGAATTTCTACAAACAGGCCTGATAGGATTTTAATAGGAATTAGATTGAATCTACAGATCAGTTTGGGGAGAACTGTGGTCTTAACAATATTGTCTTCTAATCCACATACATGGTACATATCTCCATTTATTTAGGTCTTCTTTAACTTCTCGTGTGTTTAAAGTGGGGAAAAAAAAAAAAAGGATCCCTAAAAGCATTATAGACTCTCTAAAGCAGATTCAATCTGGAGATTAATATATTTTATCTATCTAACAGTTTATTTTCTTTTAAAGATTATTTATTTATTTGCCAGAGAGAGACACAACGAGAGAGGGAACACAAGCAGAGGGAGTGGGAGAGGGAGAAGCAGGCCTCCTGCCGAGCAGGGAGCCTGATGCGGGGTTTCGATCCCAGGACCCTGGGATCATGACCTGAACCGAAGGCAGACTTAAGCTTAACGACGGAGCCACCCAGGCACCCCTCTATCTAACAATTTAATTTAACTAGGGCAATGCCTGGGATTTCTACTACCCTCCCTCCACCCAAGTGCCTCCAGCAGTAGTTTTGAAGACAAATGCACAATGCACATTATCAGAATTGTTACTGCTGAGAATACACTTTGCATGAGAGCATTTTTGAAGCAGAAAACAAGTCCACAACTACAGGGTGCAGATTTTGTTATTTTGAGTGGGAACTAAAAAAAAATTTTAGACACCTTAGGGATGTATTTAATTTGAATAGTTCTGATTAATAACTGCTGCTTACCTTCTCAAGGGGGAACAGATTTCTACACTATCCTGGATAACAACAATAAAAATCACTTCTGAAATGTTCACTGTGTGTCAGGCATTCTTCTAAGCACTTTAAAAATATGAACTCATTTAATCTTAATAACAACTCTAAGGAATAAGGATTATTAGCCCCATTTTATACACAAGGTCACTCAAGTCCAGAGAAATTGAGTAACCTGTTCCAGGTCATACAGCTAGGAAGTAATGGAGCCAGAATTCAAACCTCGGCAGTGTAGCTGCAGAATCCATTCTCTTAACCACTCTGCAGCATGAGAGAGCAGAGCATTTCATATAGAAGGATTTTCAAACTTCTGCTTCCAGTAATTGAAGACTGGATAATTCAGATCAACCCTCTCAAACAACAAAATATTTTTAAAAACCTAATCAAATACATCAGGGAATTAACAAAGGGTAAGGAATTAACACATAGTCCAAAGAAGGCAGCAATAAGAGAAGCAACATTTGCCAATTCCGGACCAGATGGCTAAGAGGCTGTTCATTTTTTATGCCAGTTTTATAAGGTTAAAGGAACAAAAGTCAGGAGTTCCTGGTGTTTTAAGAGTGAGAGCCTTGGTAAAATCCTCAGGATTAAACTGGGACCCAGAAAAGCTTCATCCTAGGAATAAGAGTGAACAAGAAATAAACCCAGACATTCATGGATTTCAGCCCAGTTTCTAGTCATCTGGGGAGACCAGAAAATATCAGTCCCTGAAATTGAATTAAGATGATTCTGTCCTGCTGGTTGCTTCTTCTAAGCATGTAAGAGCAAAGAAAATCCTCTCTGAAGGACGATACTATTATCTGAGGTTTCAAGTTATTTCTACATTTTTTTTACATCAAAATACCGGGTACGTAGTCAAAGAAAATCAGGCATAAGAGAAAACAAGACAAGAAGAAATAATGTAGCAGAAAAAAACACATAGAAACAGACAGAAGTTCCAGATATGTGGATTATCAGAGAAAGACTTTAAGATAACTACTTTAAACTATTTTCAAAGAGATAAAAAAGTATATTTTAAATTTTGGCAGAGAATCACAAACTATAATTAACACAAGAGATGTGAAAAATAAAAAGAAATTCAAGAATTGAAAAATGTTTCAAAGGAGTGAAATCATAGAGTATGTTCTCTGGCCATAATGCAATTATGCTAGAAATCACTGATAAAAAGATAATCTTCACATGTTTGGAAATTAAGAAACAGCTAAATGGAATAAATTTATCTCTAAAGATATATTTAGAAAGAGGAAATCAAGATGGAAATTAGAAAATATGTTGAATTAAATTAAACAAAAAATACTGCTATCCAATGCAGTTAACATTGTACTTAGAGGTTTACCGACTTGAACAAATATTTTAGAACGAAGAAAGTCTGGAAAATAATGTGTTAATTTAAGTACCTATATAAAAAGATATAGGAAATAAAAAAATAATAAAATAGAGCCAAAGAAAGTTGAAAAAAGCCCATAAAGAGCAGAAATGAATGAAGCAGGAAACAAATAGTAGAGCAGATTGATAAAGCCAGAGCTTGGTTCTTTGCAAAGACTAATAAAATTGATAGATCCCTGGGGAATCTGGTTAAGAAAATAAAAAAAAACTAGTGTTAGGAACTAAACAGTGGATATCACAATTGATCCTGCAAACATTAACAAGATAACAAAAGGATTTTATGAAATCTTTGTGCCAATAAATTTCAAAATTTTGATGAAATAAATTCCTAGAAAAATGTAACAACAAAAACCAACACAAGAACAAATTTGAATGTCATGGAATGGCTAAAGAAACTAAACTTGTAATTAACCTATTAAACTAATGAAATGAAATTTGTAATGAAAATCCTTCTCACAAAGAAAACTCCAGAATCAGGAGTGCCTGGCTGGCTCACCTGGTAGAGCATGGGACTCTTAATCTTAGGGTTGTAAGTTCAAGCCCACCTTGGGTATAGAGAATACTTTAAAAAAAATAAAATCTTTAAAAAAAGAAAAGAAAACTCCAGAATCAGACAGCTTTATCAGCAAATTCTACTGATCATTTAAGGCAGAAATAATTCTAATTTTACATAAATTACTCCAGAGAATTTAAAAAGAGAGAGAGAAACCACTCCTTATTTTATAAAGCCAACAATAAAAAGTATAAACCAAAAGTATAGGAAAAAAAGAAAGTGAACATAATTAATGTCAGAATAGTGATTACCTTTAGGCAGGAGGGAAAGGTATAACCGGGAAAGGGCAGGCAGGTGGGTTTCTGGGGACTGGCAATATTGTTTCTTGACCTCAGTAGTAGTTTCCTCTCATTTGCTTTATAATAAATCACTAAGATGCACATTTCTGCTTTTTACACTGCTGTATGTGTAATATAAGTCATAATAAAATTTTTATTTAAATTTATGGGACCAGTGTCAGTTAATAAGAGAATGGTATGAATATTTGTTGACTGTTCAGTAATTTTCTTGATTCTACCTATATTTACTCTAACAGACTTATAACTTCCACTTCTTGGAGATAATCTTTTAGAGATTAATCTCTTTAATGTTTACTTGCTTCCAAATTCCATTAACGCACATTATACTGGAATCAATAGTTATATTACATTTAGTAATAAAGGTACCTATTCTTGAATATTCTATACTTCTTAACATGAAGCATTACTTCTAAAACCCAAAATTTAATCTTGGGTGACAAGACACGAAGATTAACTAATAATCTGTATGTCTGCAGGGTGTACAATATAAAGACAAATGAGATGGGTATAGTTTTATCTGGGACTAAATAAACATCAACTCGGCATTTTTTCTGGGAACTTCCACATCTGTTTCCTATCATTGATTATTTTAATCTATTTGTCTTCAGTCTTTGTCTATCTAGCCCTAGTTCAAAACGCAGGCATCTGTCTAGATGTAAAAAGCTTTTACAGTAACGGGAAATTTGATTTAATGATCTGAAAAATGAATGATCTTTTATTACGACCACGCCATTTTATTTCTTCTCTGTAACTAAAGTAAAAGGAACTGCTAAGTGAACACATTTCAAATTTTATTTTGAGAGCAATTACAAAGCCTACAGTGAACTACTACTATTCACCTCTCTGTATGTCTTTAAGATTCCCTTTACAGTCAATAAGTATCAAAATTTAACAGACTTGGGGTGCCTGGGTGGTGCAGTCGGTTGAGTGTCCAACTCTTGGTTTCAGCTCAGGTTGTGATCTCAGCGTCATGAGATCGAGCCCTGCCTCAGGCTCCGTGCTCAGTGTGGAGTCTGCTTGGGGTTCTCTCCCTCTCCCTCAGCCACTGTCCCCAACGTGCACGCTCATGTGAGCTCTCTCTCTTAAATAAATAAATAAATCTTTAAAACAATATATAACAGACTGAAATAATTCTGACTAGAATTATAGAGACCCAAACTTTGGTCTACATACTTTCATGAATTTGATAAACTCAAATAAATGTAGCATTTTCATCATAAAATTTCTCACTTTTGGAACATGAGGATTAAATTCCACAGCTCTATGAATTGCTTCCACAGCATTGATTTCTGCTGTGCTTAGCCCTCTTCTGGAAGCTGTTTCAGGAGAAAATCTGTAAGAAAACCACAACATGAAAAAATTAATATAAAAATCCATGGATTTTGATCATAATCTAACTTTCTGAAGCAGGGGTTTTTGGTGAAAGCCAAAGATAAAGCCAAATAACTACTAAACATGAAATAAAGCCCTTGGGTCAACATATAAAGAAGGGCAGCATAAGAAATGGAAATCTTCAAGTTTAGGTAGTGAAAGCCCTCACAAGTCCACTGGCACGTTCTGGGAAAGGTGATAAAATAAGAAATGCTACATAGGGACATCCAGAGAATCTCATGAAATAGAGGTACATTCTTATAAAATTTTCACTGAGAGGAAACAGACTGTGAATATTCCATTCTAATTCATATTGAGGCATAGTAATTTAAGGCAAAAGAAAATGGTTGCCCTTTGGTTTCTGAAAATCTTATCTGTGGAATAAAGAGAAATTCATTAAGGACAGCCAAAAAGACAAGGGAAACAGAATAATGTAGAATTATAATCTCAGAACAGACAGCATGAAACTATTTCCCTACCACACACCTTATCATCATCATAGCTACAATGTACTCCATGTACACAACCATGCTACAGTATCATTATTCTCATTTTACAGAAAGGAAGAGACTCAAACTGATTAACGTGCCCAAAGTTCCACAGCTGGTATACAGCAGACTGTGAACTGGAATCCAGGTTTATTTAGCTCTAAAAATCATGCTCACTACATTGGTAAGAAGCCTCAAAGTCCCATGAGATCAAGGGTTATTCAAAAGGAAATAGGGAGGAAAAAGCATTGTTTAAAGTCAGTGGTGAAAAACAATACAGGTTTCCCCTGCGATCTGCAAGTAGAGCGTTCCTAAGAAACCTTTCCTAAGCTGGAATGGTGTAAAGGGAAGAAGCAATTACCATTTCATAAATGTGAGCATCCTGTTCGGATTTCTTTCAGTTAGCAAACACAGGTATTAATGCAAGTGTTTTATAAAAGTGAAGTGGCATAAAGTGAACTTTCAGATAGCAGGGGAAACCCACCTTGAGTTTAGTAGTCTTTCTGAATTACTCTAGTTTTCAATACTTACTTATCTGAAACAGTCCTTGTCTTCAATAGTGCTGCTGTATAACAGATTGCTGCTGACTTTGGAAGGCTTATATCTGTAATTGTAATTTTCAACTTAGGTAAGAATCACAAAAAATATCTTAAGACAATTTTTAATAAGAATAATTCCTGGTACAAATTCAATAGATAAAAACTAAGATTCAGGGGGAAAAAAAAGAAATATTAAAAGAAGTTAAATACAGGTAATACAACACGTGATTTTAATTTTTTCTTCTTCCAATGTTTTTGTATTTTCTACATTGTCTTACAGGATTTTTTATAAAATAAAAAAAAGAATCAGGAATTATAATATAGTTAGTTATACCAATCCTTTCTTAAAGAATGCCCAAAATAATGTTATCAGGAGAGTAGTACTAGTGAACTCTCTCGAAGTTTTAGATTCCAGAGTTACACCAGCAAATCGAGAACTAAAGAAATAAATTTGCTTTTAGCTTCTACAAGATTCTAGAATGGTAAAAACTGGGGAATCATAAAAACAGCTGAAAATACAGAAGCATACATAAGTTGTTAGTTTTATTTTATTTTGAATAAATCAGGTCCTATCTGATTTTTTGTATTTGGATGCTAAGCTTATTCACTGTATCATAAGCAGGCCACACACCCGATAAGATTCACATGGAAAGAATTTCTCACAAATTTCTCCATAAGCCTACACTATTGTGATGCACTTGTAAGAATTCCAGATGTTTAAAAGAAATAAACTTCTCTTTCCAAGTGTGACACATTTCAAACTTTCCAAGTCATGGGGATTCCCAAGCTAATGGCTAGGAACTTACAACAGAACAACGGTGAATATGTGACCTGTACATATGTTATAGTGAAAGATATGACCAGCAAGATTATGCTAGTTAGGATGTTTTCATCTGGATGTTAAAAGCTGATGCCTCACTCAGAATGAGGAGAATGGTCATGCTTCTTAAAAATTCTCCCAACTCCATTTGTGGTGAACTGGCACTGTTTAGTATAATAATAAAAATAGCCAATATATATCGACTTCTTACTATTGGAAGACTAGTAAACAAAGAAATGGAATACCTGGATTTAAGTGTTAGCTTGCCACACTTACTGGCTGGGACCTTACCCAATTACTTAACCTTCTTCAACTCCAGTTTCCTTTTTCTAACAAGAGTAAACAAACTTGTCCTACCACCTCACAAGATTATTATACTGATCATATGAAATAACAAATTATACTTTGTAACCAAAAAGCATCGTAAAAATGTTATTCTGAATTTCTTATACATACCATAAAGCAACTTCTGTTAACTGTCTCTGACACTCCAAAACAAATGAGGTACCATCCTATGTCCATAGCACCCCATACTTTTCCAATTATCTCACCTAACACATTATGCTTCAATATAACTACTATTCATTTGTCTGTATGTTCCTTTACTAAACTGGAAATCCTACAAGGACTAAGTCCATGTCTTCTTCTTCACCATTGTATTCCAAGCCCCTCACTCAATAAACAAATGAATAAATTTTTACAGAAGAAAAGTTCCTGCTTGTAGGCTTTTGCTCCCAAAAGTCTTGATAAAGAAAATACTATAACTTGTATCCATGGATTCTAAATACTGACTAGTAAGAATGGGAAGAGAAAATCAAAGAAATACCACAATAGGATCACATTTATGATTACATAACTGAAAAAAATATTTTAACCATGCTATCAACTAAGTCAATTATCACTCACCATCATATTTTGCTAGGACTGCCTGAACATCTGCATAGGCCTGTAATTCTAAAAGTGATTCTAGGAGATTCTCATGGATGTTCAACATGGTAAGAGGAGGAAATTCTTTCATCAACTGTACATTAAAAGGAAGAAAGATTAAAATTATAGCAAAGGAACTCAATAGAGCTGAATCTGATTCATTAAGGTAGAATTCTTTAGTTTCTTAACAAAACTGTGGAAACTCAACCCTTAGAAGTACATGTATATTAATAAATAGCTTGTTATAAAAACTACCAATTAAAAAACAATGATTTTACATTAAAATAATTGGCAACTTAAACCACATTTTCAGTTTTTGAAGGAAGAAATATAAACATCCAATCATCAAACTTACTTACATCTCTCATTATTTTTACTGCTTCTCTTATTCTTCCTAATTTTCTTGCACACATTGCTAATCTTCTTTTAATATATACCAGCACATTGGTATCTCTTCCTATTTAAAAAAAAAAAATGACACAACTATCACTTTGTATTACGAAGTACTATTTCATTAACATATTATCCATTAACTGTAAGTAATTATTTGCTTACCCTGGAAGTTTCAATTAAAATTAAACTGTCAGAATGGAAGACTATTAATGATTATTGAATTTGGGTGACTAACATTGAATGGGGGTTCATTATACTGTTCTATTTTTGTATATGTTTGAAGTTTTTTATAGTAAAAGCTTAAAATCTGCGGGGTGGGGGGACGGGTTAGCCTGGTGATGGGTATTAAGGAGGGCACATTCTGCGTGGAGCACTGGGTGTTATGCACAAACAACGAATCATGGAACACTACATCAAAAACTAATGATGTAATGTATGGTGATTAACATAACAATAAAAAATGAAAAAAGAAAAAAGAAAAAAAGAAAAGTTCAGTCTTTAAAAAGCAAAAAAAAAAAGCTTAAAATCTATCTATCTATCTATATATATATAGAATTACTTTTGCCTCTAACAATAAGTAATCTGAATACATTATATATAAATTAATCAGTTTAAACTTGACAACTATATTTTAATATTAACATAAAAGAAATATACACATTAATAGGAAAAACTAATTCTGACCTATTATTTTGGGTTTCTGCCTAAACAATCTATTATTTTAATATTCTCTATTGTTTGAACTGACAAACAAAAGATGTTCGAAACAAAATCTCCATGGCTAGTGTGAACTTTTGCTCAACAGCTCGTAATTAACAAACTATAAAACTCTGTCTAGTAAGAGCTCACAAATATTTCTGTAACTATCTCAGAATCATATTTGAGATATACAAAGACAAATGGCATGGCTTTTTCACAGATGTAGTTTCATTAGTTCCAGACTGCAAAATTATATATTCCCACAGTTGTGTGCTATAACAACATACATTAAGGAAACATACTGTATACATCAATATTTAGTTTGGAGAGAAAACATTATCCAAATTTTAATTTCTACAAACAAAAGATTTAGAACTTAACTGCTAGCAGATAATGCATTATGTAAACATATTTCAATTTATTGCCTAATATCTGCCAAAATCATTAAACTAAAACCCTCTGGCCACGAAAAATAGCAGGAAGCAGCAGCTTCTACAGATTCTAACATCTTTGGTGGAAGTATCTCAATAGTAACCGAGAGAGCATCCCTAAGAGAGGAAAGAATCTCAGTTGCTTGGGCCCATATGTTCTCAAACATATCATAGAGAAAAGTCAAAGAAAGAAAGAATTGATGCCACATGTAGAGCTGATGTTATACTAAAGGGGTTACTTCCTGGCACTGTGTGGAGGTACATACAGTCTGAAGGGCACACCAAATGATGTACTTCTACTACTGCTTGGGGGGAAGGGTGAGGATAAAGGTAATAGCTGCTTATCATTACGAGAAGGCTCTCCTGAATCCTGGATATTTTTGAGCTGTGCTTCTCCAATGACTAGCCCAATTCTCACATGAAATGAATTACCTTGAGTCTCAAAGCAGCACATCTCTCAATAACCAAAGCACATTTGTTCCGTTCCGCAAGCATTCTCTAGCTAATGCCTATTTGTCTTGCTGGCTTGTAGACATAATAGATAGTTATCTCTTATGAAAAGAAGCTAACTTCTAAGTATTAAGGGTTGTTTTCATTATTGTTGTTGTGTGTCCTAAAGATAAAAGAGCCAACTGCAGGAGCTAAATAAAAGACAGGTAAAAATCAGTTCAAATTTGCTTACTCAGTTGAGCTTCATGCTGAGGACTTTGGTGCTGGCACTGCTGTGACCGCCTGTAAATTGTTTCTCCTGCCTTGAGTGCCTGTTTAAATAATCTTTCAGCATCTACAATAGTTGTCGCTTCTTCCTCAGCCAGTAGAACGTATGCAGTGGCGCAGCTATGAAGAAAGCAAGCAAGGCAATTTTAAGTAAAATGGTGAAGAAGTATTTTCTCTTGGATATGCCCTTTGTTCTGCATCACATTTCCCTACCTTTACCTACACTTTCCATCTCTTGAAGAAGAAAAAAAACCTTCACTCAATATTCTAATTTATTAGGGGTATATTGGTATGTTTTTTATGTGTTTCCACAGTTTTTCTCCTTTCCTACTTTTCTTTTCTTCACTTTATTTTCTATCTGCTTTACTTCTCTATCTATACTCTAACTGCTTGTCTCATATTTTCCTTTTGTGAAAGGGTGGAAAATAAGATCTATAAAGAATTACCTAAAAAGTAGTTCAAGGGACTATATACTCTAGGGGTCATGCCTGCTCTTAGCTACTATATACTTTGTAATATGCCCCTAACAGGGGCAAGTATGGGAGAGGGTGAAGATTGAGAAGAAAGTCCCATGGCCAACTAGGCACCTTTAACATTTGACTTTGGAATATATCATTCCAGGACTATCCCTTTTTCCCAACCCTGAGCCTTCCTTCTGCGCACTGCCCCATCCTCTCTTGGACTTAGCCTCAATCGTATTACAGCAAAACTTCCTTGGTCTGAATTCTAGTCTTTCTTCCTACACTGCTGCTCTTACTCATCACACCCAGGGTCACTCCAAGTTTCCTTTCTTCATCCCACTAAAACACAAAGATTTCTCTTTGTATCAGTTATGTCAAAAGCTGGATAATAAGGTAAGTTAACTTGTTTGGGGGTAAAAAAGAGAAACAAAAAGTTTCCTTTCCATTCCCAGAAACAGCAAACCCACATCCTAGTTCTTCTGGAGACAATGTCCTAATTCTGATTATCTAAGCTTGCACTGTCCAGTACTGAAGTCCTTCGCTACATGTAGTTATTGAACACCTGAAACGTGCCTAGTCCGAATTGAGATGTGATGTCAGTGTAATGTGCACACTGGAGTTTGAAGACTTAGAATAAGGTAAAATCCTTTAATAGTTTAAGAAATATATCAATTATATGTTAAAATAATATTTTAATAGATGGAATATAGCTAAATAAAATATATTCGTTAAATTAATTTCACCTATTTCTTTTTACTTTTAAACTCTGGCTACCAGAAAATTTAGTTACATATATGGTTCATGTTATATTTCTATTGAACGGTGTTTAAACAAGAGAAGAGAAATTGTTGGCAAAAGTATAAGACCAGGCATGAAACAAAAATGATGGCGGGGGGGCGGTGCCTGGGACTCTTGTTTTCAGCTCAGGTCATGATCTCAGGGGTGTGAAATCGAGCCCTGCGTTGGGCTCTACGCTCAGCAGGGAGTCTGCTTGGGATTCTGTCTCCCCCTCTCCGCCTGCCCCTCCCCCCATTCACATTGTCTCTCTAAAAAAATAAATAAATAAAATCTTAAAAAAAAATGATGGCAGGGGCACCTGGGTGGCTCAGCTGGTTGGGCGAATGCCTTCGGCTCAGGTCATGGTCCTGGAGTCCCTGGATCGAGTCCCACATTGGGCTCCCTGCTTGGCGGGGAGTCTGCTTCTCCCTCTGACCCTCCCCCCTCTCATGTGCTCTCTCTGATTCTCTCTCTCTCATAAATAAAAATCTTTAAAAAAATAATAAAAAAATGATGGCAAGGTAGCTATCAAACAGCTGGAGACAAGGAGGAAATTTTGAATTCAGAAAATGCAAATCGGACCATTTCAGCATCCTTCAAATAGTACACTAAATTGAACTATATAACAATTTCACTAACCAACAGAGATTTCTCCATTACATATATTAGATTTCTCTGAAACATTACATATATTGCTGCTTTAAACACTAGGCTCCCAAACTGCGATTCTAAGCCCAATTCAAATGTTCTTAAATAATAAAATAAAAACATTTTTAAAAGATCTAGATGGGTATAAACTGATGCAGTAGAATCAAAATATAAATATTTTAAATTACAGTTTAGCTATATGATAAAAAGATTCTTTCCTCTGAGAGCTTTCCTGTATTTGTTCAAAAAATATATATATATAGGATTTTATTCATTTATTTGACAGAGAGAGACACAGTGAGAGAGGGAACACAAGCAGGGGGAGTGGGAGAGGGAGAAGCAGGCTTCCTGTGGAGCAGGGAGGCCGATGTGGGGCTCGATCCCAGGACCCTGGGATCATGACCTGAGCCGAAGGCAGACGCTTAACAACTAGCCACCCAGGTGCCCCAGTTCAAAATATTTTTAATGGAGATGTTAATACAGAAATTAATTTTATGAGTATTGAATGAATCTCACTGTTAGGAAGGTTGGTTTTTTTTAATTAACGTAAAATTCACATAATAAAATTAGCAATTTTAAAGTATGTCATTCAGGGACTTGTAATATATATACAAGGTTCACTCATGTAGCATGGAGCAGTATTTCATTCCTTTTTATGACTAATATTCCACTGTGTAAACATACCAATTCTGTTTATCCAATCATCATCAGCTGATGGACATCTGAGTTGGTTCCAGTTTGGGGCTATAATAATATTGCTGTAAACACCTGCTTTTAGTACTCTTCAGTATATGCCTAGGTGTGGAACTGCTGGGTCATATAATAGTTCTAATTTTATCTTTTTGAGGAGCTGCTGCACTGTTTTCCACAGTGGTGATACCATTTTACATTCCTCTGCAATGTATGAGGGTTCTTATTTCTCCATATTTTTGCAAACACTTGGTATTTTCTGGAGGTTTTTGTTTTTGTTATACCCATCTTATGAAGTGGCATGTCACTGTTGTTTTCGTTTTCATTTTCATTTCCCTAATTATGAATGATGCTGAGCACCTTTTCACGTGCTTATTGGTCATTTATATGAATGTCTGTTTGAATCCTTCTTTGAAGAAATGTCTGTTGAAATCCTTCATCCATTTTTAATTGGATTATCATTTTGTAACTGAGTTATAAGAATTCTTGATATATTCTGGATACTGGACTCTTATCAAATATGGCTTGCAAATATTTTCTCTCATTCTGTGGGTTGCCTTTTCACTTTCTTGATAGTATCCTTCAACGCACAAAAGCTTTTAACTTTGATGAAGTATAATTTATCTAATTTTTTCTTTGTTGTTGCTTGTGCTTTTGGTGTCATATCTAAGAAAACATTGCCAAATCCAGCCATAAAAATCTGTCCCTACGTTTTCTTTCTCTGTCTTGGCACTTAAATTTAGGTCTTAGATTAACTTTTATTTTGTTTTTTGAATTAATTGTGCATGATATGAGTTAAGGGCTGCTTTTGTATGTGGCTATCCATTTGCCCACCATCACTTAATGAGAAGACTATTCTTTCTCCATTGAATGGTCTTGGCACCCTTGTCAAAAATCGATTGACCATAGGGGCTCCTGAATGTCTCAGTCGGTTGGGCACCCAACTCTTGGTTTCAGCTCAGGTCATGATCTCAGGGTCATGAGATCGAGCCCTGCTTCAGGAACCCCACTCAGTGCGGAGTCTGCTTCTCTCCCTCTGCCCCTTCTCTCACTCTCTCACTCACTCTCTCTCTCTCTAAAATAAATAAATCTTTTAAAAAAATCAATTGACCATAAATGCATGGGTTTATTTCTGGACTCAACTTGATTCCATTAATCTAGATGTCTGTTTTTATGATTTAATTACTGCAGCTTCATAGTAACCTTTGAAATCAGGAAGTGAGTTTTCCAACTTTGTTCTTTTTCAAGGTTGTTTTGGCTGTTTGAGGACTCTTGTAATTCAATGTGAATTTTAGAATCAGCTTGTCCATTTCATAACAACAGCAATTGAAATTTTGATAGGAATTGGACTGAATTTATAGATCAACGTGAGGAGCGCTGCCATCTTAACAATGTTAAGTATTCCAACTAATAAACATGGGATGTCTTTCCATTTATTTAGATATTCTTTAACTTTTTCAACAATACTTTGTCATTTTTAGTGTACAAGTCTTACACTCTTTGGTTAAATTTATCTTTAAGTATTTTTTTTTAAAGATTTTATTTTAACACTTTTGATGCTATTGTAAATGGAATTGTTTTTTAAATTTCTTTTTCAGGGGTGCCTGGGTGGCTCAGTCAGTTAAACGTCTACCTTCAGCTCAGGTCATGATCTTGGGGTCCTGGGATCAAGCCCCGCATTGGGCTCCCTGCTCTGTAGGGAGTCTGCTTCTCCCTCTCCCCACACCCCACTCTCTAATAAATAAATAAAATCTTTAAAAAAAATAAATTTCTGGGGCGCCTGGGTGGCTCAGTCATTAAGCGTCTGCCTTTGGCTCAGGTCATGATCCCAGAGTCCTGGGATCAAGCCCCGCATCAGGCTCCCTGCTCAGCAGGAAGTTTGCTTCTCCCTCTCCCACTCCCCATGCTTGTGTTCCCTCTCTCGCTGTGTCCCTCTCTGTCAAATAAATAAATCCTTTAAAATAAATATCTTTTTCAGACTGTCTACTCCTAGTGTATAGATATATGACAGATATAAGGAAGGACTTGTTTCTGCCATTTTCCTATTTGTTTTCTGTATGTCCTGTAGACAATAACTTTGTTGAACTCTTTTGCTAGCTATAACGTTTTTGTGTGGATTCTTTTGAGATTTTCTATGTATCAGATCATATAATCTGTGAATAAAGATAGTTTTTTAACTTTTTCCTTTCTGATTTGGAAGCCATTTTCCCTCCTTCTTCTTGCCTAATTGCACTGGCTAGCACTTCCAGTACAAGGTTAAATAGAAGTAGAGAAATGATGTCCTTGTCTTATCTTGATCTTAGAAAGAAACCTTTCAGTCTTTCATCTGTAAATATGTAGTTAGCTGTGGGTTCTTCACAGATGTCCTTTATCAGTTGGAGGAAGTTTCCCTCTATGCCTTTTTTATTTCTTAGTGTTTTTATCATAAAGTAGTGTAGGATTTTGTCAAATACCTTTTCTATATCAACAGAGATGACCATGTGGTTCTTATTCTTTTTTCTATTAATGTGGTATCTTACATTGACTGATTTTCATATTTTAAACCACCCTTGCCTTCTTGGGACAAATACCACTTGTTCCTGGTGTATAATTCTTCTAATATGCTGCTGGATATGCTGTGCTAGGTATTTTGTTGAGAATTTTTGCATCTATATTCATAATGGATTAGTCTATAATTTTTGTTTCTTGTAATGTCTTTGTCTGGTTTTGGTATGAGGGTAATATTGGCTTCACAGGATGAGTCAGGAAGAGTTACTTCCCTTCTATTTCTTTGAAGAGTTTAAGAAGGACTGGTGTTTATTCTTCTTCTAGTTCTTGGTAGCAATTGCCAGTGAAGGGATCTAGTCCTCGGTTTTCTTTGTTTGGAAGTTTTTAAATTACTGATTCCACCTCTTCACTTGTTATAGGTCTACTCAGATTTTCTATTTCTTGAATCAGTTTTGGTAGTGAGTTGTTAGAAATGTGTCCATTTATCTAATTTATAAACATATAATTGTTCACTGTATTCAGCTTTTAATTTCTGTAAGGTAATGTTCCCGGTTTCATTCTTAATTTCAGTAATCTGAGTCTTCTGTCTTTTTTAATTGGTCAGTCTAGCTAAAAGTTTGTCAATTTTGTTGATCTTTATTTTTTTAAGATTTTATTTATTTATTTGACAGAGAGAAAGAGCACACAAGGAGGAGGAGCAGCGGAGGGAGAGTGAGAAGCAGGCTTTCCACTGAGTCCGGAGTCCAACACGGGGCTTGATCCCAGGACCCTGGGAGCATAACCTGAGCCAAAGACAGACGCCTAACCGACTGAGTCACCCAGGTGCCCCAATTTGGTTGATCTTTTAAAAAACCAACCTTTGGTTTCATTGATTCTATTGCTTTTCTATTCTCTATTTTGTTTATCTCACTCTATTCTTTGTTACTGCCTTCCTTCTGCTTGTAGTTTAGTTGGCTCTTCATTTTCTGGTTTCTCAAGGTATAAAGTTTATCGATTTGAGATCTGTTTTTCTTTAGTATTGTGTTTACAGTTTCCACTTTCTCTGTATCTCTTAAGTTTTGGTATGTTGTGCTTTCATTTTCACTCATCCATCCCAAAGTATTTTCTATCTTTTCTTTGTAATTTCTTCTTTGACTCACTGGTTGTTTAAGACTCTTGCCTAACTTCCACATATCCCAATATTGTGAAATTTCCAAATTTCCTTGCATTTTTGATTTCTAATTTTATTCCACTGTGGTTGAAGTACGTTATATAATTTCAATCTTTTGAAATTTATTGAAAATTCTTTATATCTAACATATGATATATCCTAGAGAATGTTGCATGTACACTTGAGAAGAACATGTATTCTACTATTGTTGGATAGAATGCTATAAGGATGTCTGTTAGGTCTAGTTAGTTTATAGTGTTGTTCAAGTCTTTCATTTCATTGTGTATCTTTTGTCTAATTATTCTATCCATTACTGAAATGGTGTTGAAGTTTCCAACAACTGTCTATTCCTCCCTTCAATTCTGTCAGTTTTTGCTTCATATTATTTTGGGTCTCTGTTATTAAGTGCATATAAGTTTATAATTGTTGTATCTTCTTGATGAATTAAACCTCTTTTATTATTATATAATGTAATTATCTTATAAAATTTTTGTTGGAGCATCTGGGTGGCTCAGTTGGATGAGCATCTGGCTCTTGATTTCAGCTCAGGTCATGATCTCAGGGTTTTGGATCGAGTCCCGTGTTGGGCTCCGTGCTCAGCACAGAGTCTGCTTGTCCCTCTCCCTCTTTTCCTCCCCTTGCTTGCTCTCTAATAATTAAAAAAAATTTTTTTTGTCTTGAAGTGTATTTTGTCTGATATAGGGTAGCTACTGCAACTCTCTTTTGGTTACCATTTGCATGGAATATCTTTTTCCATACTTTTACCTTCTACTTCTTTGTATCTTTGTATCTAAAATGAATCTCCTATAGACAGTTTTTGAGTTCCCTACACTGATTTTTGCTCCACCTTGGGAAGGTCTTCTTAATAATGATAATATATCTTGGGGGGCGGGGTTGTTGAGGGATACAGGGGACAATACTAAATTCACATCATTCAGGAAGCATTCCTTGATTAACCCCAACTGAGGCCATATTTTACTCTCGGCATTTATTTAGTATCAGATTAATACTTATTGATCTGTTTCACTTAAATATTAGGTTAACTTATGATTTTACATTTTGCCTTTTCAAAATATAGAACTGACAGAAAGAGCTATAAAAATAAATGCTACATTTTACTTATTTTGAATCCTCTTTGCATGCCTCCAATCCCATTAGCAAGTAAAGTTCTCAGGACTGAATGAATGCTTTAAATGAATGATTTAAATGAAAAACAAAATTTAAAAAGGTGACATAAGTATTTTAGTACTCTTTAACTATCAAGAATTATCACCAGTTAGATCAACATTCTCTATTTAAAAAAGTATCTCTAGGATAATTTCTATTCAAAAGCACTGATAGGTTTGTAATTTCAGAAGCAAAGTACAGATGTCTGTGAACACTGCAAAATTTGTCTCTAGTATAGAAAAAAAGGAAGGGGATTGTTAATGACTCCAAGTGTCTTAGGAAGAGACATAAGAACATGAAATCATTTGCCTGAGTTTCCTTCAAAACAAACTTACTTTCCATATATTTCAAACTTACTCATTGTTTAATTCTAAAGCTTGATAGGCTGCTTTGATTCGAGCTGGAGGATTTCTTTCCCTCCATGCCTTCTGCATAACTGTAGGAAAAATATTTCAAAAAGTAGATGAGATGGTAAACATAAATAATCTTATGCAAAACGTTTGAAGAATGAGCTAGGAGAGTAAACAAAGATTTAAATAACATGTTCTTAAACATAAGAAACTAGAAATTGGGGTGTCAGTTCACCTTAATCTTATGAGAAATTTAAATTAAATTTGGAAGCATCACACATAAGAAAAATATATTCTTTCTCTGATTTAAGTACAATATATAAGGTATTTAATCCAGTTAATTACACCATTATTATACCTGAACATTTATATTTTTAAATGCATACTAAAATTATGTGACATCAAATTATAATCAATATGAAATATTTTAGTTCTTTTATCACTTTGAAAAGGGCCTATGGAACTGTTAAAAATATACGAAACACTTAAAAACAAAGTCTTTGTCTAATCAATGATTCAATCCAGGAAGAATGTTTGAATTTGCATTTTGTACAAAAGGGTGGAAAAAGCAATTAATTTAGAATTTAGTACATTTATGGAAAATGTCTCTACCAAGATTCAACAAAAGCCTGAATTAAGATCTCTCTAAAATAATAATATTAGTTTTGCTACCAATTACTCTACCAAAATGAAAATTTAATACCAATAAATACTAAATAAAATTTCATACTAAACAATAAGTTTGTTAAAAATTAAACAAACAAATAAACAAAGTAGATTCATGAAACTATCTGGCCTATTTCAAGTTTGATAAGAAAAATAGAGAATCTATGAATGTTGCTTTTGGAACAAAACCTACAACTGTCCAGAAAGAATAATGTGGAAAATGTTTGAGTTTTCCTTTGGAAACAAAATATTAGTCTTGGCCTAGAAAAGAAGACAATATATTTCACTTGTGTTACAAAAATACATTTCTCATATCGAACATGTCACCAGCTGTCTGACAGCTAATGCTTCCTGAACTTGACAAATTGATGCAAGTCAGCACCCATCTGATAATAACCAGGTAAAGAATAGGGTTTTGCTGAAACATTAAAATATTACAAAAAATTAAGAATAATATTAAACTTGCCAGTTTTAATGATGGGGCTTTCTTCTTTAACTTCCATGATTTAACTGACAAGTCAAATTTGGATACTGAAATCTTAATCAACATTTTAAATAGCTATTTGGTATTCTAGTCTATTAAGTATATGTCAAAATTTATTGAAATAATTCCTTTAAATTATTAAGTCACACCCAATTTTTTGCTAATTATAGAAATGTTGTAATAACCATCTTTCAACATCTACCTTTGCATGCCTGACCCAATATTTCCTTTCTGGAAGTGGAATCGTTGATTAAAATGTATGCATCTTTTAAAAGATTTTGGATATAAACTGCCAAACTCTTCTCAATAAGATTGTATTAATTTACATTCTTTCAGGCAGTGGAGGAGAGTGACTATATCCCTACTTAGCAACACTGAGTAGTATCAATCTTTGCTAATTTAATACATGGAAACTTCTTTGCACTTCTTTCTTTTTTACTAAGGTCATCTGATCCACCTTTAAGCATTTTTTCTTATTCGTATTCTTAAGTTTTCAACTGCTCTATCCAGACTTTCAAGATTAATCCTCACAACTTATTCAGTTCCAAGTCAAAGGGGAAAGGGGAAATAAAGTACAAGAAGAAAAATTTATATTTCTTTCTAAAACAAGGCTTAGGAGTAATTAAAAGGAAAATGCTGATTTAGTATTTAACTGTCCTCTTTTCTTTTTTAATGCAAAAAGGTGGTTTTATTAAAGCACAGGGACAGGACCCGTGGGCAGAAAGAGCTGCTCAACTGTCCTCTTTAAGAGCTCTTGATATGCTTAAAAAACAACACAAAGAATCAGCAATTCAATCAAATTTATCTATTTTTTTAAGTTAAATAATATTCCAATATGCTATCAAGCAGAAAAGAGAACAGTCAATCCCAAGATCAGGGGTTATAAATGTAGATGCCTATAAAGACGAAGCAGAAAACATAGATGTGTAAACTAAAAGCATGCACACTCTCTAAAGAAGAGTCACAGCTTGGGTCTAATTGATTATTACAAGGTGGACTTACAGGTCCAGTTTTGCCGTATTTTCCAACTTCTAAAAAGTGTAAATCTGGGTTTAAATGTTAAATCTCCTGATTCGTAAGTGTTGAAGAGAAAATACCATGAAAACAAATTATTCCAAAAACACTGCTGACCGGGGCGCCTCTATGGCTCAGTTGGTAGAGCATGAAACTCTTGATCTCAGGGTTGTGAGTTCGAGCCCCACGTTGGGTATAAAGATTACTTAAAAATAAAATCTTAAAAAAAAAAAACGAAAAAAGAATACCGCTGGCTGGCCCTGAAGATATGTTTGTTTTCTGCCTTAAATAAATAAATCAGTAGGATGAGAACAGAATCTACTAACTTAGTAACTGACAATTCATCAAGAGAAATTTGTAACACCACACATATGTATACATTTTTTAAAATAAAATTACAGATATAAATCATTACCTTTATGTGAGTGTCTGAAAAGATCAAAATGGATCAATTCACTGATGGGGTCTGTCCTTGAGCTCGGTATTTTCATGGGATTATGCATACCTCTAGAAGTACACGAAACTTTGCAAGGACCAAAACAGCATGCGTGGTTTTAAGAAAACCAATTTATAAAGTCTCAACATTATATGACTCATTCCTAGAACTGAACTACTTGAAGAATGTTCCTCTGATTGGTCTATGCATCATGCTGATTTCCCTTTCCTACCCAACATCTGCTTCCCCACTCCCCAAAAGATATATTCCCTTCTTCTACTTTACAGAAAAAACTCTTACTTCTCACCCCTCCTGAATCTTTCTAAGGTGCAATCCCTAAAGTGTAAAAATCTCCAAGTGCCCAAAGGACAATTCAAAGTTTGGGTTTTGGGAAAGCCATTTTTTTGTCAAGGCACCTACAACAGGTATTCCTTTTACTTAATAGTGAAGCTTGGCTTTAGAAATAAGAGTATTCTAGTCCCTGGATACTCTGAATGCAAGTATGTTATAGGGGAGGGAGTGATAATTTTTATCAGTTCCACTCATCAGCACCCCTCGCCTCTTACTGTCAAAGAATGTGTTGCTACTAAGGGAAGGTCCCCTCACAACAAGGCAAAGGGGGCACTAGTAAAGGATAATAGGGGCGCCTGGGTGGCTCAGCCAGTTAAGCAGCTGCCTTCGGCTCAGGTCATGATCCCAGGGTCCTGGGATCGAGCCCCGCATCAGGCTCCCTGCTCAGTGGGGAGCCTGCTTCTCCCTCTCCCTGCCTCTCTGCCTCTCTGCCTACTTGTTCTCTGTCAAATAAGTAAATAAATAAAATCTTTAGAAAAAAAAGGACAATAAAGGCGGTGGAATCTTATTTTGGCGAAGTGATAGGCTCTAGGCAAAGCTCCAAGAATTATCTATCTTTCCGTCTTAGACTCTAAATTCTAAAGAGAAATGGCTGTCATAGGGAGGCATGTTAACATGTTTATTTGACTTAAAATGAAGTCAGACTTTTCTGTCAGAAAGTCTGATTTGGTTGATAGAATTGACAATGAGAACTTACCCGGCCAACAAGGTTATATGGAGAACATTTTCTAAAGCTGAAAATACCAAATATGTAGCTCCAAGGATTTGACAAAAATATAACTAAAGTACATGATACCATTTAGAACCTTATGATAAAAGGAAATTAAAATTTTTAAAAACTTACACAAAAAATTTTACTGTGGAAAAGCATGTGTGATAGGACTCTCAAGTATATAATAATTATAATAAAATAATATAGAGGTGTGAAATGGATGAGTTCAAGAAGCAAAAGGACTCACATAAAATTTACTACTGCTAAAGAGTATTCATCGATGTCTTTTTCAATGGATAATGGTGGGTATCAAGTCATTAGATTTCTTGAGATACATTTAAATATAGGGTATTCTAGTTTTATTTTCAACTATCTTTAATATGCTAAAAATCATATTCTTTGCAATTATTTAATCTTACGAGGTCAAGTTAAAAATGTTTGAAAGGATACATAGTTTTTCAAAATCCTTTAGGAGATAAGTGAACAAAAATGTTTAAGAGCACAGTTTTAGTGGATAGCCATGGTTGCTATTTGAAAAGCCCGCCAATGTCTGCAATTCTGCTTGTGATACGAAGGTAAAGCCCAATTTCTAGAGTTACTTTTAGAGTCAACTTTAGTCCTTAAAGTTAACATAACATACTAATTTCTATTTCTGTTATTTCCCCAACCCAACACTTTTGCCGTTAATATAAACACTAAGCATGTAAACATAACGTAATTCCTTTTTCTATTTCCAATTAAATCCATTTATGTAACCATTCCAAAGATCCTTGGATTTCCTGCTATCATCCACCCTTAGTATACTTAGTCCAACAGATATAGATCCCAAAGAATTCACTTCAATGCTGGAAAACTGGCTATTTTTCAGATCCTTAGTGGTGATTTTCTTTTGCCTATCACTATGGTGAGTAGAAGCAGTAGTAGTATAGTGGTTAAGAGTCAGACCTGACCTTGAAAATCCAGCTTTATCATTTATTAGCTAGATTACTTGGCATATTACTTGATTTTCCTTTGCCTGCCTGCCTGCCTTCCTTCCTTCCTTCTTTCCTCCCTTTTTTCTATTCCTTTATTTCTGAGGCTGATATAGTGCCTATCTCATAAAAATGGGAATATTAAATCAGTACATTTATATAAATTGCTTAGAACAGTGCTTGGTGCATAGTAAGTGCTATACAAGTGTTAGCTATTATTAGTGAAATTGCTTAAGACATCTGTGACACCAAGGTCATTCATCGATACTTTCATCAAAAAATAAATATTAATATTTACAGTATGCCAATGTGCTAGACGATAAGGATTCAAAGATGATGAGAATGTAGTCCCTGCTTTCCAAAGTTTCCCACTCTATTAGGGAAGATAAACATTAAAACAACATGAATGGAGCACTGGGTGTTATACACAAACAATGGATCATGGAACACTACATCAAAAACTAATGACGTGCGGCGCCTGGGTGGCTCAGTTGTTAAACGTCTGCCTTCGGCTCAGGTCATGATCCCAGGGTCCTGGGATCGAGCCCCGCATCAGGCTCCCTGCTCTGTGGGAAGCCTGTTTCTCCCTCTCCCACTCCCTCTGCTTGTGTTCCCTCTCTCCCTGTGTCTCTGTCAAATAAATAAATAAAGTCTTAAAAAAAAAATCTAATGATGATTTAATGTATGGTGATTAACATAACATAATAAAAAATAAAACAACATGATAAAATTAACAAGTAAATGTTTGTAGTTGAATAAATTAACTAGAATGGTTTCAGTGAGGCTTGGACTAAGTACTGTAGAACTGCAGAGAAGAAAGTGTTTAACTCTGGAGTTCCCAGAGAAGGGTTCCTAGAGAATGTGACTTTTAATTTGGATCTTGAAGGATAAAAGCAGGAAGCATAAAAGTAGGAGGATAGATACGAAAGGAGAGGGCATTCAAAGTAAAAGAATAGTGATAAAGATCTGTCTTTAACCATGTATTTAAGAGTCTCAATACTATCTTCCATAGAGAAGACTCAGACCTAAACATAGACATTTCTATGATCTTCCACCACTTTCCATTCACCTCTAACATGACTGGGATAAAATATACTCCATTTTAATCTACATGCCATGCCTGGGTTTACACTTTGCCTTACTCTTATGTATAATTGCACATGTTAATTCCCCAGATCAAACTGGGTTTATTGTTCTTCGCATGAACAGTTGCTGTATTTGATCTGAAAGGTTTTTTAAGTAATAAAAGAAGCAATTTTACATTTTTATAAAATACTTTAAATTCTTTCTAAGAAGGATAGGTAGTGTAACAACCTAGTTTACATTCATACTTAGTTTCAATTTAATCTGGGTCTCTTATCCATGATGCAAAACAACCTCAAGCCAAATAACTTTGTATATTATAATAAGTAACTCCAAAGACTTTTTAAAGTAATTTTCATCACCACTGTTTACTGCATGAACAGATATGACACATACCTGTGTCTGAAGGACGTAAAAAGTCCGTGTCACAGGTGAAAAAGGTCTGATGGTCCTGAGCTGACAAATTCATGTCATAGTATGTAAGTGGCTCTTTACCAGTCACCCAAGTGTATCTTTACCAAAACACAAGAAAATATGTAAATTGAACATGAGAGAACCTTTACCTACTACAACAGACACTATTTAAAATGCAAAAATATACTGCTACAACTTCTATTTCAGGATGTTTTAAAAGCTTATTATCAGAAAAACGAGATAACAATACAAACTACTTAGAGTATAACAATAAAAAATCAAAAACCAAAAGGGAAAAGGCCAGATTATTAGTGCTTCTAAATTAGATGAGGGGATAAAACAATTTGACTTAGATACATACCTTATTAAATATACTTAAATTCTCAGTGAATTAGGATTATTAAAAGTAAAACTACAAAGAAGCTAGAAGAAAACATAGGTGGCCTTTTACCAGATGTCAAAATGGTAAAGGGCTTTCAAAGCATAAAGCAAATAGAAACTTTTTCCAGATTTTACTAAATTAGAAATTTAAACTTTCATATCCCCCTGAAACCCACAACAATTAATAGCAAGTTAACAAACTGGCTAATAAATACATTTTTAAAGGTCCAATCTCAGTAATTAACAAAGAGTGAATTAAATTAACAAATTTTTACTTTTCATCTGTCAAATGGCAAATATATGTTGCTGAGGATGAGGTGGAATATGGACTCACACATACTGCTGGTATAAGTGTAAACTGGCATTTACATTTCTCTTTCCAAAAATCAATTAGGTAATATCTATTAGGAGTCTTAAAAATATTCACATCTAGCTAGGGGATGGGTATGTGGAATTCCACTATGCCATTCTACTTTTTAATTTTTGGGAAAACCTCCACAAATAAGAAAATAGTAACGGGGAGGCGGGGGAAAAACTGTTCAACCCTTTAATTCGGGAATCTCAGTGCTACAAATCAGCCCTAAGGAAATAATCACAGATGTTTAATATCATATGCTAAATATTTATATATAAAGATACCCCTCTAGTGTAAATGTTGACTGTGAAACATAATCTGTGACCCAGATAGGGGAGCAATAGGTAAGGTAAGATACCTCCATATAACAGAATAGAGTATAATCATTAAAAACCATGTTTTTGAAGAAATTCATACATGAAGGGGCACTTGGGTGGCTCAGTCGGCTTTAAGCGTCTGACTCTTGATTTCAGCTCAGGTCACGATCTCAGGGTCCTGTGAGTAAGCCCCTTGTCAGGCTCCACACCCAGTGGAGCATATGCTTAAGATT
Organism: Callorhinus ursinus; assembly: GCF_003265705.2. Taxonomy (NCBI): domain Eukaryota; kingdom Metazoa; phylum Chordata; class Mammalia; order Carnivora; family Otariidae; genus Callorhinus; species Callorhinus ursinus. The sequence goes on along the minus strand of NW_027397071.1, from coordinate 7,026,825 downwards.
CTCTTTCTCCCTCTCCCTTTGCCCCTCTGCTTCCCCCTCTTAAAAAAAAAAAAAAAAGCAATTCATATATGAAGAAATTCTGTGGAAAATTCATACACTGTGTTAGGAAAAAAGGATGTAAAATTACATACACATAATGATGCCCAAGTTTTGTTTCTATACATGCATACAGAAGAGAGACTGGACAGAAATACTAATAGCAGTTATCACTTAGTGGTAGGAAAAGGTGATTTTTACTTTTTTTTTTTTTTACTTTCCTTTTGATACATCTCTTCATTTTCCAATTTTCTGCAGTGACTATACATACATTTTAAAATCCAAAAAAAAGGTATTTTAAAAGCACATTATAAGTACTATTTAAATGTACATGATAAAAGATTTTAAGTAATTTAATAGTCCAAGTTGCATTGCTATTTAAAGTTTTTAAGCTATTTTGTGAAAAATTATCATAAAGAATAAAAAAGTAGATCCTTGTTCAACTAGCAAAGTTTTGCTACATATTCTAAACTTGTAAAAAGACTACTTATTAATGATCTACATTATTCCCAAAATGATTTAAAGGAGTTAAAAAAATATAATGTACAATATTACTGAACTTAATTAGAAGCAAATAAAAAACACTCAGTGAAAGCAAAAATTTGACCATACAGTGGAGCCAGGAATGAATCTAATATATGAAATACGTATCAGAGTTCTGCACACTTACTATAGGCTGACTACAATAGAACTTTAAGCTTTCTAAAACCACACAATGATTATCAATGCAATTGAGACTTTTACATTAAGAGAAACTAATCATTCAAAAAGAACTATAAGTGTTCCTGATAACAAGATAGGAAATTTATTTTTTTATATCTTTGTGAAGTGAACACTGTAAAACAACAAGAAACAGCCTAAAATCTTTTTATTTCAACAAATGGACTGAAAAATTCTAGGACTTGTTTCTTGCAGAATCCCTTAATACAGACTAAAAGCATCTCTCATAAAAACCTAGCTTTCCCTTCCCAGGATACTACTATCCTACACTATCAAGTCTTTAAGCACAAGGATTATTGCTCAGTCACTCTGTATCCCCATCATTTTGCACAGTGGCCATACATAGTAGACACCTAATATTTCTTGTTCAATGAATAAAATAACATGGCTCACTCTACCTCCAGGTAAAACACAATTCTTATTAAAACAAAGTATCTTTGGGTTTAAGTGTCAAAAGCTGTTTTCTCATCTAGAGTTAAAACCAGAAAAGAAATGGACATAGTAGTGTGGATAGCAAATGGAAATATAAAATACAAGGGGCGCCTGGGTGGCTCAGTTGGTTGAGGAACCAACTCTTGATTTCAGCTCAGGTCAAGTTATCAGGGTCATGAGATTTAGCCCCATGTTGGGGGAGTCCGCTTGAGAGTCTCTCTTCCCTCTGCCTCTGCCTCTGCTCCTCCCCACACATGCGGGTGTGCTCTCTTTCTTTCAAAAAAAAAAAAAAAATTAAAAAAAATACTATACCCTGTACTGTTGCACAAATGAAGTTCATATTCAATGTTCAAATGGATATTTTCTAGTGAGTCCTCAAATTTTGAAATTGAGCATATATGCATAACCATATGCTGACATTTGTACTTCTTTTCTTAATCTCATGAATTCTCTGAAAAGGCCTTTTGCCAAAACCAGGAACCAAATGTATACTTACTATTATCACAAACACATGGTTTGAAGCAATGTTTTTCATGATTATTGAAGTAAATACAGTGAAGATGCTGCCAATTGAAGCTTGGGCTAATCATTTTACCTTATTATACACCAGTGTCTCCAACTAGAAGAGCTGTGATGTGTTTATAAAAACAAATGTTTCCGTAACACTTCTACTCTAAAACTAATGCAATAATTATACTGAAAGCAAAATGTAATACCTCCTATATTCTGCTCCTCTGAAAAGATTTAGAGGGTTTCTCCATACCTTGCATTCTAAAAAACAAAGGGGGGGGGGAGGAAAATGAATTAGCTTAATCAACTGCAGTTAAATCTTAATTTCACCAACATTTATTGTATAGTCACTCTATGCTATGCACAGTGCTAGCCAGACAGCACAAAGATGAATAAGGCCTGGACCACCCCTGCTGTCACGCAGCATACAATTAAATCTAGTCATTCTCCTGTTTCTATCTCTATAGCATTTAGTTCATAATTCAATTCAATTACAGCACTTCACTTAACATATTACAATGTGATTATCCATTTGGTTTTCAGTTTCTCCCTTTAGAATATGAGCTTTTACAACTTTGTTCACTTTTGTATTCTTGGAGCCTAGCACAGCATTTGGAACTGACTTGTTTAAATGAATGAAATGTCACATGAGAGTCAGTCACGTAAACTACCATCTGAACTGTGTGATAAGTGCTATAGTAGAGATACTTTTTGTTCCAAGAGAAGAAAAAAAGAAAGTGATTAATTTTTCTCTGGGGAAATTAGAAAAGGCTTTAGAAAGGAGGTAACATTTGAAATGACGTTGAATCATGGTAAAAGATGAGTAGAAGGTTGCCAGATTAAGAACATTCTAAGGAGAGAGGAAGGATCATAAAAGCCGCACAGTAGAACCAGGCTAGAGCGCAGGGTAGGGAGTGTCTTCACTCTCTGTATGCAATGATAGACTCAATCTCACAACATGGAATAAGATCACATAATGCATTATTGTCATAGTTATTTACATACTGGACTCAGCTTCTTGAGGACAGATCTATGTCATATTCATCTTAATATGTCTCATTCTTAGGAGTTCTGTAATTATTTTATGAAAGAGGAGCAAAGAAAAGGGGAAAGAAAAACACCATTATTCCTTCCTGTACTCTTGAACGGGTGCCAGTCCCACCCCTACTATTCCTGGTCAATACCCGCTCATGCTTCAGGGCTCAGCCTAAACGGCACTCTCTCTGACTTTCCCTGACCACATCTAAAAAGTGGCAGTATTTTTCTACTAAACTAATACAACTCTAGTGGTTAGGTTTACTGAACAAATGAGACTTTATGGCACTCTATGGAATTAGGTCATTTGTATTATCACTGTATAAATTTTACTGATATCAAATTAAAGGGACAATAATCCAAAAATATCATTTCTATCTGGCCTTCAAATTTTTACTTTCCTAATTGCATATCATTAATAATATTTACTTTGTATTACTGGATACATACAGAGGAATAGCCTACAATTAATGTATGACAATGGATTATCTATACATGAATAACTGAGATTTTGATGCCTTTGTAAATATATTGAGAAGAAAAAGTATTTTTCCTAACTTTGCTATGTTGGCAGAAATGGCTAATTGTCTCTGTTCTCTCCTTTATCTAATAAGATCTCCTAATTATTAGCCGAGCATATGTATGCTAAGAAAATGATTACAATTTCTAGCTTCCCTTATAGCTACTTGTGGCCATTTGGCAGAGGTCTGACCAGTAGGAAGTAAGCTGAAACAGTATGTAACACTCTGAGAAGTATCCTTGGCTGCTGTGGGATTGAGTAGGGGGAAAGAGTGGCCTTCTACTGGCCTAGTCTCCTTCCTGATTAGAATGTGGGTATGATGGCGTAAACGAGAGCAACTGTCTTGGACCACAAGGAAAAACTTCACTTAGAGATGGCAGGCTAACAAAATGGGAGACTGGGTCTCTGATGATCATTGCTCTCCGTATCAGCTGCAGATTACCTATATTTACATGAAAGACAAATTTCTCTCTGTTGTGAGTTTCCTATCTCCCAGAGACAAACACAATCTTAACTATACAGCTCTGTAAATTTTTTACATAGTCACCTGACAAATTCTGTCTGCTGGTTTCACTTTCTCTGTTTCTAGAAGGAGAACCTGGCTCTGAAATGCTGCTTTCTGTTCCTCCCATCAGTGGTCGCAAATGGCTCACAGATACTTGTTCAATAAAAGACGTGCCGTGCTTATGGAAGTACCACCATTCAAATATCTATGACAAACAAACAAAAAATCCTTAACTTAAAATAGAACTGATCAGCAGATATATGAGCTCAAATTAAAACATTCTTTCAAGACAGTCCCGTTTAATTTTAAATGTACTCTCCACCCAAAAAATAAGCCAAACATAAGATTCCCCAATAACACATGCCAGGCAAAAATAAAATACCTTTTTTATAGCTTTTGTTATGAAATTTAAACAAGCTGAGGCAAAACTAGAAGAAATATATTTGTAAATGAAATATTAAAAAAAAAAACAAGAAACAAGGGTGCCTGGCCAGCTCAGTCGGTAGGGCATGTGACTCTTCATCTCTGGGTTGTGAGTTTGAGCTCCATGTTGGGTGTAGAGATTACTTAAAACAAGCAAACAAACAAACCAGCAAGAAGCATTTAATCTGTAAATAATCTAATTCTGTTACGTTACATTGTCATTTTACTCCATCTGTAGCATAATTAAAAGAAAAACAATTTTGAAATAACTAGCACGGTGGATTAAGACTAGGGCTAGAAAGCCCACATTTGACTCCTAGGCCACCTGTGTGCTCTGGGTAAGTCACTTAACCTCTAGCCTCTCAGAGTCTCAATGTCCTATCTATTAAATATGGTTAACAAGAATTGTAAATGCCTTTTGAACAATGAAGTACTACTCCAGTATTTGGCAGTATAATTAATGTAGGTTAAGAGGCTGATTCTCATACTGAACCATTTAAAAATCAGGATATTCACTCTTTTATGTTTTCATGGTCTATCACTGCTGTAAAAAGAGGAATCAAAAGAAGCTCTGTGGGAGCGCCTGGCTGGCTCAGTCAGCAGAGCATGCAACTCTTGATCTCCAGGTTGTAAGTTCAAGCCCCATGTTGGGCTAGAGATTACTTTAAAAAAAAAAAAGCTCTCTGTGTTGAATTAGCAGAATGTTTCATATTTGGACACTCTAGCATTCTCAACTACCTTTGCCTGGCTCTTTCGGGTTTCAGCTTAAATGACAGGTCTTCAGGGAACTTTCCCTGATTCCACAGAACACAAAAGAGTATTATATGCACTCCCACTGGATCTTGCGTTTTCCTTTCAGAGTAATCTTTTCACTTGTAATAATTAGCTAAACAACTGGCTTCATTGCTATTCTTCAAGCTCCTAAGCACACTAGCTCCTACCCCTTCAGATGGAAGTAACACAAACAGCATAGATAGCTTCAGTATTTCAGGGGGTAAAAGAAATTATAAACATAATAACCTTTGCTAATAAAAACTCATCAATATTATAAGGGTCATGACATAGTTTAACCTTTAAAATGTTATTTGAATTTCCTAATTTTCTTTACAGTATATTGTTATAACCACTCTATTTTATTATTAGCTACTGTTGTTAACCTCTTACTGAACCTAATTCATTTACTTAAAAAAGTTCTTTTATTTGAGTATAGTTGATCCACAATGTTACATTAGTTTCAGGTGTATAACAGAGTGATCTGACTTCTCTACACATTATGCTTTGCTCACAACAAGTGGACCATCACCATATGATGCTATTACAGTATGAATTTCTTAATTTTTGTAAATTTAAAACTCTGGTTTAAAAAAGAACAACAAATGTTAAGAACTGTTTTATGTATTATACGTGTTATGTTTTATACATGTATAACATATATGTAAGCTTTTCTGCCCTTATAAATGAGGAAATTAAGACTTATGTAACTTGCCCAAAGTTATCAGCTATTAAGTGGCAGAGTCGAGACTCAAAACTACATCTTCTGGTTCCAAGACTAACGCTTTTTCCACTCATCAGTTGTTTAGAGATAGATCATTCTCTTTGTTTAGATTTTTACATGTTATTGACTACATATGCTAAAATATGCTGAACTATGAGTGGGCTTTATAATCAGTAAATTTTAACTAATTTAACTATACTAACACATAGATTTCATCTTAAATTCCTCAGTATTTTTTTTTTGATCAAGAGAAAATCCCTTTCTTGTCTAGCATTTCACTTTAACAAAATGGCCAAGTATTAGTCCCTATTTAAAAAAAAAAAAAAAACAGAAACAAAAACTCTAATACAAATGCCATTATTTCTACTATAACAGAAGAGCACCATCTAGAGATGAGAAAAAAAGCACAGAAAAATTCATTGGTCATGTATGCCATACTTCCTAAGATTTTTATCTGTAGCAGTATTTTTCCAAAGTTTATACTAGGAAACACTAGTTCCCAGGGATGTTAACAGAGATTATGTATATATATTTTTTAATTTCTTAATTGAAAATGATAGTTCAATTAAGACAAGGGAAAGCTGAATTAAAGTTAAGACTTCTCAGAATAATAATGGCCCAAAATTCATTAAGTGCTCACTCTGAGCTAGCTACCATGTTATTGAAAGCTCTTAGACACATTATCTCATTTAGTTTTCATAATCCTATGAAGTTGATATTATCACCCCCAGTTTATAGATGAGGAAATTAAAGCTTAGAAAAGTTAATTAACTTGCTCAAAGTCACACAACTAAAGTGATGGTTCTGAAAACTAATATAATATTATATGTCAGCTATACTTCAATTAAAAAATTTTCTTCTCACAATTAAAAAATAAATAAAGGGATGGTTAGCTTGGCTCCAATACTCTGCTCTTAAATACTCCAGAGAAGGGTGCCTGGGTGGCTCAGTTGGTTAAGCGACTGCCTTCGGCTCAGGTCATGATCCTGGAGTCCCGGGATCGAGTCCCACATCGGACTCCCTGCTCAGCAGGGAGTCTGCTTCTCCCTCTGACCCTCCCCCCTCTCATGCTCTCTCTCTCTCTCTCTCTCTGATTCTCTCAAATAAATAAAATCTTTAAAAAAATTTAAAAAAAAATACTCCAGAGAAGATAATTGACAATCTATAGGTTGAATTCAAGACACAATTTTTAGTCTGCCCGATGTTGCCAAGATTAAAGTATTGGGAGACTTTTATATAAAAACTTGTTGCATCCAGATTCTTTCAAAATCATATGAAAAATTGGAAGATCTCATTATAGTGGTCTGCAAATCTATATGGCAACAACTGGCTTTATCCCCTTCCAGAAGGAGTATGCATTGTCCAGATTACCCAATCCTAAAGGTAAATAAGGAACTTAATTTTTACACTCTGCCTATTTCATTCATTTTTGTTACTAAATTGGGCCCTGCAAGCATTTAGTTGGGAACCCACCCCCAACCCCTGCCCCTTCCATTATACAACAGTCTTTCATATACAAATGAATACTGCCAGTCTCTAAAAGTGGAGAGGAAGATGCGGTGTTTTTTCAAATTTTGAAATATGTTGAGAACGCTGATCTATAAGTATTTATAATTATTGTAACCATAAAGATATTTGATATTTAGATAAATACCAAACCATGAAGGAAATGGAAACTACTTACAAATATTAGTCCTGATATCAAAGAAGATGTTCCTGTAAGTGCCACGTAGAATTTGGGTGTCAATGAATTTAAAAATACTGTCACTGCAAAAGGAAAAAAAAAATCAAAGTTTAAAAAAACGCAAATTCAAAATACTCAAGTTACAAATACGCAGTTGTCTTTATGAGTGGAGGAACATAGTTTTAATATCTAGGATGAGATTCATTTGAGAAAGTTGTAATTTTTAAAAAGGTACTTTTTTAAAGTTTTTTTTGTTTATTTGACAGAGAGAGACACAGCGAGAGAGGGAACACAAACAGGGGGAGTGGGAGAGGGAGAAGCAGGCTTCTCGCTGAGCAGGGAGTCCGATACTGGGCTGGATGAGGGGCTCGATCCCAGGACTCTGGGAACATGACCTGAGCCGAAGGCAGTCGCTTAACGACTGAGCTACCCAGGTGCCCCTAAAAAGGTACTTTAAATTCCCATTCTATCATATCTTAAAAATTACCTTTGAACATGTAAGGGTAGCATTTTTTTTTTTTAAGATTTTATTTATTTGACAGAGAGAGACACAGCGAGAGAGAGAACACAAGCTGGGAGAGTGAGAGAGGGAGAAGCAGGCTTCCTGCTGAGCAGGGAGCCCGATATGGGGCTCGAACCCAGGACCCTGGGATCATGACCTGAGCTGAAGGCAGACGCTTAACGACTGAGCCACCCAGGCTCCCCGTAAGGGTAGCATTTTAAACTGATAACTTGTTAATTAAGCAAATCAAAATGAGATAATTCAGTTTACTTTTGAGAATAAATTAAGAACCTATCAACCATAACTTCGACAAGAAGTTTTGCAAATCCCTAAGGATAAACTAAACAAACATCCTGTTACAAAAGAGATTTAGAACCACTCCCTAATTATTTTGTGAGATACAAACCAGTGTTTCAAATTAGAGGCAAGGAACCAGTATGTGTATGTATTTGGTATGTCAGATAGAGAGGCAAAATAAACCAAAGAGGAGAGCAACAGACTGAGAGAACTCCTTGAACCTGACTCACTGAAAGCCTGGACCAGATTTTTCACTTCAAATAACTGTCTCATAAATACTACGGGTTTCAGAAATAAATAAAAATCTATCATAGTTAACTACTCTCTTCTAAATGCTGATCTAGTTAACACGTAGAAAAATAAATGATAAAAGTCAATGAATAATATTTCACTGAGCATGTAAACCACTAGGTAAGCACTTCATTAACCAGTGACAGAGACACCAAATTAGCTCTTTCAAACAGTCTAGGAAGGCCAATTTATTTTTAGTATGTTTAGTTATATCTGAACTTACATAGAACCTATATTTTAAAAAGTCCAAAATATTTCAGACCATTATCTCACAGTATTTCAGGTCATTTTATGAAATAGAAAAGGAGACATTTGCCTTTTCTTGTTGCAGAAAAATAAACCACAGGTACTGATAGTCACAGACAACACACAGCAGAAATACTTTCATCTTGTTCAGAGCTTGAGTGGAAATATGTAATGACATGGTAAGAGGCCCTGGTTCCCATCCACTTTGTCCTGGCTACAGGTAAAGGATAGTATTTGCAGAATCCACGGGGATCATCACTTCTTACACGTCTTTGTATCTTCAGCTCAGACTAATATAGCAAGCTTTCTACAAATGTTGAAAGAAGTAAGGAAAGAACCCATTACTGTTTGTGGCTCTCTTTCCCTTTACTTCCTGTACTGTTTTATTACTCAAGATAAAGCCCAAAGCAAAGGACAGACCAAGATACCACGAAAACTTTCTTGACAGAACTATCTTAAAATATTTGGCTAAGGTCATGGCATTTTTTTCCTTTTAGGTCTTTGCAGAAGCGCTCATCTTTGTTGTCTGGGTGTGGGAACTCTCAGCTAATCCGCGAAACACTCAAAAGAATGATTTTCAAGGGATCCTACCAATGCTGGGAGGGTATATAAATTCTGCAACCGATATGAAAACGCTCTCATCTGTCATACTACCTGAAGCCTACAGCTTGTCAGGTGGCTCTTCCTCGGGTAAACGAGGACAGAAAAGAGAGGGCGGATCTTAAGAGCTCAAGGGAGGAGCCCATAGCTGCGGCTCAGGTTTGACAATCAGCTGCGGAGTCGCTACTAGGTCGCGCACACCACCGACTCATTCTCCAAAGCCCTCCAGTGACTGCGGAGAATCTCTAACCCTTTGCCCCTTGCCCCCGGCCCCTCTTCTAGCTCCCCCGCCCGTCCCCAGGGAGGTCTGGGCCTCTCACCCGCAGCCAAATTCTCACACAGCCTCAGCGGGACCCTCAGAGCGTAAAGCAGTCCCAGCCCCGCCACAAACCACAGCGAGGCCCCAGTCCCCGCCAGCCCGGCCCGCAGCCGCTCCCTCCAGCCCAGCGACGGGCTCAGGCCAGGAGCAGGTGCAGGAGGAGATGCCGCAGCACTCGCTGCTTCACCCAAGCCGTCACCGTCCGCCATCTTGCCGCTCCCGCAGGCTCCGGGAGCTGGGAGGGGAGAAGGGCAGGAAACCGGGAGTCGGGAATCCTGGGATAGTGGCGGACATGAAGTTGGCCTCTGTGAAGGCTGAGTCCCAGGGAAAGCGGAGCAAGAAAATTTGGAAGGTGGAGGAGAGTCCCAGGACTGGGGTTACCTTTCCTTCGAAGGGCGGGAAGGGGTGACTAGAGGCACATATTCTGGAGGAACTGGACTGAGATGTGATCTCGGAGTGAAATGTTTTTGCTTCCATACGAGTGAGGATCACCTCTCACCCTATTCCTGGGGTTGGAAAAGCCACCGACCGTTCCAGGGCCCGAGCAGCACTTAGCCCTTTGGACTCGGCTGCCACGGAGATCACTGGTACTGGGAAGACCTACAGTAGCAATTGCTTGGTCGGATGGAGCTCGGATGTCAGGAATAGTCGAAACACGCTCCCAGCGTCTCATAGATGAATGGGGGAAATGAATGTAACTCAGTGAGGAAGCAATTAGACTTAAAATCATTTAAGGAAAAGGCTTAAGGCAGAGTTTGAGACTTCCCGGAGCTCCCGTAACTGACATGGCGCCCTCTAGGTCGGCGTTTCCGGGCGGGTCCTTCCAACGGCCCCCGCGGTGATTCCATCACTCAGCTTCCTTCCCGGCCTGCCTCGCGCCAGAGCCGGGTTGGGCCAGAGCAGCCCAAGATGGCCGACTTCGAGGACCGGGTGTCGGATGAGGAGAAGGTAAGGGGTCCGCCTCTCTCTCTTGCCTCCTCTCGCGACAGGGAACAGGGGCCCGACCTGGCTGCGGTGGGAACCCTGGCAGTGTCCCCAGGAAAAAGAAGCTTCTTGGCCTGTGCTGGCATACGCTCTGCAGTTGGGACGCTTCTCTCTTTAGGGGCTTTCGTCTGCCTCACGGTGGCCCCAGTTCCCCATTCCTCAACTCTCTTTTTCTCCTCCTGGGCCTGAGGCACAGCCCAGTGACCTTCCTGCAAGCGAAGAGACTTTCCTTTATTGAATCGTGACTGTGGACTTTTTTCTGTAATTAAGAGAGGGGGCGACGGTGATGTCTCGACGTATCAAGAAGCAGTTATTTTACCGCCTTCAACTGTTGGGGCTCTCCCCATCCCCCCATTTTTAAATATGATTGAGGCTAGTTTAGGGCGAGTCACTTCCTGGTCAGGGTGGCCTCTTAACTTCCCTTTTGCTCCTCCTTCCTCAGGAAGTGATTTTGCTGTCACGACTCCTCGACAGGGAGAGGTCCCCATGTGTTGTCCGCCCATCCACTCTTTTCTCACTGACTATCGGCTGAACTGATTCTCAGTAATAAATGTGTAAGCCTCAGGACATTTGCTTCAGAATTTAAACACCACTCTTCCCCGTAGACACTCCCTTGATTGATTGTATGTATGCACATTAGCCCGCCGTGACTCCATCCCTTGCGTCTTACATCCTATTAACGGTAATTTTTGAAAAATAGTTTTCTATTTCTTGTTAACAAATCAAGAATAGCCAGCGAATTTTTTTTTAACTCTATAAAGGTTTTTTATATAGCACATAAACTTCATATTAACACATTCAAGTCTGGACAAAACATCGTGCTTTCTTTGATGCTCCACTGTGGTGTCTTTGAGTATAGTTAAATTTGTCAGTGTGTAATTTGCCTATTTACTTCTTCAAATGTGTTTTAAATACAAGAGCATATTCTTCTATGTTAGGTGGAATAACTTTTTGCTGACAGCTGCACACCTTTCTTAACACTTTGTCAAGCTTTTCAGTAACTACCTGATTTTAGGGCCTGTAGAAATTAGAATGATTTCGCTAGATGACTCGTTATAGGACAAGAATTATGTCTTTTGTTTCTCACAGTGACTGTAACAAAATGTGTACTTTCTTGCTCTGTAAATGTATCTGGGCTCTTTCTTTTTTTAATAAAAGAGAATGGGATGGCACAAGGGACAGTTTATGATCCAGGAGTACTCGGTACAGAATGATTTGATATGTCATACTTACATATACCATGTCATTTTGAAATACTGAAGAATGTGCTAAACACTCACAAGTCATTGAATAATACTTTAGCATTGAATTTTCTCATTCTTGAAAATTCTCATGTGTAAAACGGGAGAAAAGGACATCATATATATGAATTTATGCTGAAGAGAAGACTGTAATAAAATGTCTAAGTCAAAGAGTTTTGATTTGGATGAAATTAAATTATAGTAAAAATTGGAATAACCATACATTTGTTAGCTCAACTGATTGTCCACTTGTTTTAAGGAAAAATATTGTTACAACAAAATTTCACCAAAAACTAAAATAACAATAAACTTTGAAGTTTATGGTGTCCAAACAATACTACGTTTACTAGTATTGTCGGGTTTTTGTCTTTCACGATAGGTTAGAATGCCTTTTTAATTAAACTTGGGAAAATATAATACATGTATTTCAAATGAAAAGTGCAAATTGAGATGTCTTTGGATATTGACAATGTTTAATAATGTTAATAGTCTTGATTTTATAACAGCTGATTTGTGACCAGTTTCCTCTTATCTCCCAGCATACTTCTTTTGTTGCTTAATTTTAATAATGACACAGCAAGCATGTCAAAATTAGTACGGTAAATCTGTCCCAAAATGCTGATGAATTTCATGTTCAGTAAACAGTTTTAGATTAGCTACATCTTTATTATTGTGGATAACTACGAATAGCTAATATCAAGAAGTCTCATATAATCCATATGATTTGAGATCACTGAAATTTTGTTAGATTCTTATTCCCAGACAGAAACTGAACTGTATTTCTCTGTTGCGAATCTGTAAGTAAAAAGAAAGGGCCTTGATTTGTAAGATTACTTCAGTTCTCCTTCAGCTTCATAGCTATGTTGCCCCCTTTTCCTCCAGACTTCTAATTCCTTTTAACTCAGGAATTCAGGAATTGAGGTATTTTTCCAACAAAACTAGTTGATAGGAATATCTTAGCATTCATAAACAACCCTTAAGAGAGATTCTTGTCCTATAAAATTTTTACAGCCAAGGCACAATTACAAATTTTTAAAATCAGGATATTTTCAGCTGTAATTTGTATCGATTCTTCCTTTAAGGAACTCTGTAAACTTTCCATTTTATCCTCTTTTTAACCAAATTCTCAACTGCATTTGATTTGGATTTTTTTAAGGCATTTATGTCATGATGCAAATATATTTTAATACTGCTTTTTTATCTTTGTTGCGTTTCCTAAAAGCAGTGAACCCAGAGGTGAATTTGGTGTTGGTAGTCTTTGATTTCCTTGCAAGTACTTCTTAAAAGCTAGTAAGATCAACCATTCTCATAAGAAACTGCTTAGGGATTTTATCACTTTACAAAGAGGAAGTTGGGTTTTTTAACTTCTACATTGTTACCTGAAATGGTCATGCTGAGCTGCCTAAATAAAACAGGAAGTTGAAAGTGTAAAATAACTTGCAGAAATAAATGCTTTTAGTTTTATCCTCGAGTTCGGTTTCTGAGAATGAGTTGTATTCTTCTAGTCACTTAGACTCTTCAGTTCCTTGGTTCCAAATGCTTAACAAGACCAAAATGACAAGATACCATAATTAGAAAACTTGAAGTATGAGACAGACTTCTCATTTGGGTTCCTTGCACTGTTTCCTTTATTTCATGATTCAGCATTTTTAAAACGTAATTGCAGAAAGAATTTTAAGGTTGAAAAAAAGTGCAATTAGCATATTTTTCCTTTCAGCTTATTAACTAGTAGAATATTTGTGAACAACCTCAGAAATGCCATAACTGAGAAATGAATCTATATGCCTTAAGCTTAGATAATTGTATCATCTTTAAGGCACTTTTTGAGAAACAGGTTTATCAAAATTATTTAAGAGAGATGTGAAAATGTAAATAGATACAGAAATTTGAGGGCTCCGTTAGAGCTCATGAAAAATATCCTTTTAAACTGGATTTTTTAAATTATATATTACCTCCTTAATTTACTAGATGATTTGTTACCCTCATAGGATAAACCCTAGAGCTTATTTGCTATAGGTGTTTTCTAACAAGTCATCAATTAGTATTAGTGCTGCCATTCTTTATCTTCCCTTTTTTCAATTAGATTAGCTGAGTAGTATTTATAGAATCTGTTACAAAATCCTTGGATGGGTGCATAAAGCCTAAACAGGTGCAAACTCAGATGCCCAGTCTTTGGTTAAGAGTGTAGGTTAATGCTAAGGAAAGTAATTTGTCGGAAAATTCAGACCCTAGGTTTGTCTGAATCAGAAGCTATGCATTTTTTTCACATGCACATGTTTTTCCCATGTAACCATGAATGAAAAAACCAGAATAGAGGTGTCCATTCAATGAATTATAAATGAAATATTGTGATGTAGTGGGAAAGAATGATTCTGAGTGTCAGGAGATTTGGCCTCTCTCTGCTGAGCTTTTAGCCACCAGTGTGATTTTGGAAACATCACTTAACCTGTGTGGGCCTCAGTTTTCATGTAAAGTAGGTAAGGAGAATTGGATCAAAGTAACCCAACAAAGTTTAACGAACTTTTACAAACTAATAAAAACAGTCTGTTTTAAAAAATGAAACATTAAAGTGTTTAAGGAGTTTCTATCATTTTCTGCTTTTGCACATTTGCCCGATAATGAAACAATTCTTTGGTAACTGAAACCCTATCTTTTTCTTTAGTGCCTAGCATAGCACCAGGTACATAGTTGAGGCACAACCTATTTATATGAAGGAAACCAATCAATCACACTTTTCCTTCATTCTCATATTTCCTCGGCTCATGCTCCCTCACCCCTCCCCCTGCCCCCAATTATTTTTGGTAATCTCTAGGTATTTCTTGGGTTCCGGAATATGTCCCACACTCTGGGTTCTTTGGACATTCATTGTGCCTGAGCAAGTGCTGCTATTACTGGTGATCTGCCATGCCAGTGCTGGGAACATTAGATCCCTCTGGGAGCATTTTTCCTGGTAAATACCATAAAACTGCAAAGCCTTATGCATACCCAAATGACAATGAATATATACATCTAGGCTTGCAGAAGCCCTAATAAAAGTATTTCCTTCATCTGCTTTAAGTTCTCTCCTTTAGAGCTCAAAAAAGCACACGCTATAAGATCAGTTATCATTTGTGCTTTTCTACTCATGAATTTCCCTCACTTTCTCACATGCCCCCCCCAAAAAAGAAGAAGAAGTTCAAGTTCTTATATGGATCAGCTCCTGAAAATAGAAACCCTGGGTAGGAGAAATCAGTCATGATACTGAAGACCGTTTAACTACTTGGGGATTTCTGAACTAGGTGATAATTTTAACATGCACTTAACTGTTGTTTTCCCTTTTCCCTTCATCAGAACCTCCTGACACCCTTTGCATTTCAGTTCATCCCACCATTGTTCCCTTTTAGTCACGCAGGCCCAGAGCGTTGGCATCATCTTTTTCCTTCTTAGCCTCTTCTCTCACGTTCAGTTAGTATTCCAGTTCTGTAAGTTATTCCTTCCTATCATTAGATTCTGTTCCTCCATTTCCATTAGTATTTTTAAGAAAATCATAATGTATAGGATCTATAATCACATTGCTTAAAATTAAAATGTAGGACAGAGCATGAGTAAAACGTCTCCCCACTCTGTTTTCTAGCCATCCAGTTCCCGAGAGGCAGCCAGTATTACCACTTTCTTCTATACCTTTTCTATTCTGTGCATATACAAGCAAACAAATGTACTTTTTACTTAACAATACGTCCAGCCCATCCACATATCCTTCTCCTATTAGTCTTCATTCAGGACCTTTTCTGACGCTTGAATTATTTTTAACAACATTCTTAATTGTTCTCTTTGCCTCCAGCCTCTTTTTTCTCTCTGCATTTTCACATATCAAAATTTTACATATTACAGCTTCTGCAGTCCTTCCCCTCTTCATGACATCTTCATTCTTGAGTTGCTCAGGCCAAAAAGTTTAGTGTCATCTTTGGCTCCTGTTTCTTTCACAATCCACATATAGTCTATTAGCAAATCCTATAGGCTCTGCCTTCAAAATATACCGAGAATTTGACTGTTTTTCACCACACCTTATTCCAAATACTATGGAAGAAACCACTGTGATTGCTCGCTGAGGTTATTGCAGTAGTTTTCTCTCTGGTGCCCCTGCTGCTACTCTTGCCTCCTCCTCACCAGCCAGCAGGCTTTCTTCAATGCAGCACCCAGAATAATCTGGTTAGAAAATGTAAGTCGGAACATGTCACTTTTTTGTTCAAAATCAATGGCTTCCCATCCTCTTCAGAATAAAAGTTCTTACTCTTACTCCAAGTCTCTATGTCTTTACCACTTACCTCTCTGACCTCATCTCCTGTTTTCTGCTGGTCCTCCCTGTTCTAACCACACATTCTCACCTAAAAGCGTCTTTGTATTTGCTCTGTACGCTGGAGTTGTCTTCCTTCTATATCCTTACTTCCTTTACCTCTTTCATCAGAAGTCACTTTCTCAATGAAATCTTATCTGGTCACCCTGTATATTTCCAAATCCTAACATTTCATTATCCCCTTACCTTCCCTTATTTTTTATTCCTTAGCATTTATCAATGGCTACCAGACCATGTAGTTTATTTAATGTTATCTGTTGTTTCTCCATTTGAATGTAAGATCCACAAGAACCATACACTGGTGAGTCTCCATTGCCTAAAACAGTGCTGACACATAGTACACTGTCAGATATTTGTTGAATGAATGAATGAATCTGACTTTAATAGCATCTGTCTTGATTTCATAGCTGTTAGAGGACAGAATGATTTCCAGATTTTGTGAAGCCGTATTGAGGACTCCAATACTTCCATATTACTAACAGTTTAATTTTATTAATGGAGCTTCCCACTCAGAAAGCTTCAGCACTTCTCCATTACCTACAGAATAAAACCAGACTTGATATTAGCAAAACTACTGTCATCTGACTCATCTTATTCTACTCTTCTCTTTTATTATCTCCAAATAAAGCTTCTGTTCCTATGAAACTGGTCTGCTTACAAAAGGCTGTTTTCTTCCCCACCTTTTGTCATTCTTACTGTTCCCTCATTTGTTTTGTTGTTGTTGTTGTTGTTGTTTTAAAGATTTTTTATTTATTTATTAGAGAGAGCATGAGAGGGGGAGGGTCAGAGGGAGAAGCATGAGAGGGGGAGGGTCAGAGGGAGAAGCGGGCTCGCGGGACTTGATCCTGAGACTCCAGGATCATGACCTGAGCCGAAGGCAGTCTCTTAACCAACTGAGCCACCCAGGCGCCTCTGTTCCCTCATTTGTAATGCCCTCCTTTTTTCCCCCTACAATCTAAAGCACTTTGGAGAGCTCAGTTTAGACCCACCTTCCGCTTCCTTACAGTAGTCTTTCACCAGCCCAGCCCATATCCATCTCCTCTTTCCTCTTAAGTTCTGTGCTCTGTATTTGCACTAGTAATTTGGCTTTGAATTATAGTTATTTTTAAATGATTGATAGATCTTTACTGAGGGCTATTTGTATAAATTCGTTTGCTAACAGTGGTAAAGTGTACAAAAATTTGAAAAACCAAGGTGCTGACTGTATACAATCTTAAAAAAAAAATCTTGATGCCCAAGCCATACCCTATATCTGTTACCTCAGAGTTTCTGTGGGTGAAACCCAAACATCAGTATTTTTAAAGTTCCCCAGGGTGTCCTAACATACAGCAGAAGTTCAGAACCATCAGCTTAAGGCAAAAGGGGATTTGGTGGCTTCTTTCACTATTCTTTTTTTTTTAAAGATTTTATTTATTTGAGAGTGAGAGAGCAAGAAATCGAGAGCACACAAGAGGGGTTGGGGGCATAGGGAGAGGGAGAAGACTCCCTGCTGAGCAGTGAGCCTGATGGGGGCTTGACCTCAGGACCCTGGGATCATGACCTGAGCCGAAGGCAGACGCTTAACCAACCTAGCCACCCAGGCGCCCCTTTTCACTAATCTTTTTGTCTTTATCTTTAGTAACCTCTCCGTGCCTTGGACCCAGTAAAGTGTTTTGTTGTTTTGAGTGAATGAACAAACTGGTAAATATAAAGATCCGAACTTTAAAGAAAACATGTTACTCAAAATTCAGTAACATCTAGGCATTTACTTAGGGAAGGAAACTTAAGTATCTGCTATGTGTAAGTCTGTCTCGTGTTACCTCATTGCATTCTTAAAACAGTCCTAGATATGAGCAGGTATTATACCCACAGATGAAGAAACAAAGACCTAAGCAGTTAAATGTTAAAGCTGGCATGAGAAACCACATCTGACTTCCAAAGATTTTGAAGAAAAATTAAAATTGGCAAAAAGATGTACCTTTAACTTAGAATGCCAGATTATGCCAGATGTGCAGTAGATCTTCATGTCAGAAGCTTCCTGTTTCCCACCGCTTTTGTTTCCATGCGGCGAAGGTTCTCACCACCGAACTCTACCCTTTTGGACTTTGGTCATTGCTCTCAGCATCTGCATCTCAGGGTGTTTGCTGTGGATTTTTCCCTAGTTTCTTAACTTGGTCTTCCTATTTCCAAAACAATGCCCATTGTATATTTGGCGCTTGGCATCCTTCAACTGTCTGCCCAGTCACCTAGAATAGGTGATGAGAGTGTGTACATTTTAACACAGCTCCTAAGCAACAAGTTGCTTCTGTGATCTTTTCACTCATTTTTATCTTTTTTTCTGACTCATTAGAACATATCTGACTTTTTTACTTCCTCAATTCTTGATCTAGACATTTAGATCCTCTAATTAAAACAAATAGGGTCTTGGGGCACCTGGGTGGCTCAGTCGGTTAAGCATCTGCCTTTGGCTCAGGTCATGATCCCGGGGTCCTGGGATCGAGCCCCCCATTGGGCTCCCAGCTGAGCAGGGAGCCTGCTTTTCCCTCTCCCTCTGCCTGCCGCTCTGCCTGCTTGTGCACACGTTTGCTTGCTCTCTCTCTGTCTCTCTCTGTGTGTCAAATAAATAAAATCTTAAAAAAATAAATAGGGTCTCTTACCTCCTTCCGTATGAATAGCAATGCTATTTTGCATTTAAGGTAAGACAATTTTTTAAGTCTTCACTGAGATTGAGCCAGTACTTAAATTTTTTTTTCTGTTCAGTAGTTGATGTCTTAAGGCTTACAACTGACTTTGAACTTCTAAGTGAACACTTAAGACGTATACTTGGAAATCTTTTTACCAACATTCTGAGGTTTTATATTAGGAGAGTCCAGAATGAGAACGAAGGGATGATTTCCTTCTAACTTCATGCATAGAAAAGTTAAAAGGGAATTGTTGGGAAAGATTAACTAGAAAACAAAATAGGCAAGAGCAGATTTTTGGGTCTTGTCTGTTGTAAGTTTTATGCTTAAGTATGTCATGTTTTTATAATATTATACTAGGTGACATAAAATACAATGATGGCTCTGTTCAAGAAAAAAATATTCTGACACTTGTTAAAATAAGAAAACTTTATTCAGTATTTTTCCATTAGTGTAGAGAGCTAGATCGCAGCTCCAGATGAGGCAGAAACAGCCAGGGATCTATAGCCATCAAGCAGAATGAGGGGGTCAGTGGATAGAAAATTAGTAAGAGGACACATCACGGGTGGAGGGATTCTTGCTAAATAGATCTAACAGGATTCTTGTTAAAGGCAGATTGAGGACTTACACATCAAAAGTGGGGGATAAGGAACTTGATCAGATAAAAGTGGGCAAATTCTCACTAAACTGACAACAGGATTCTTGGTAGGACTGGGTTAGGCAGGTCATAGATAGGATGGAGCCAAGATCAAGGCCTAGCTGAAGAGAGGGCTCAGAGTAGCCTAACATTTGGTCGAGAAGATAATTTGATACTCCATGTGTGATACATAGTTACTTTAATAAATTTTGAAGCAATTATTCTTTAGAGTTGATAGTAGGTTTTTTGTTTGTGTGTGTTTATTTTTTTAAAGATTTTATTTATTTATTTGACAGAGAGAGCACAAGCCGGGAGAGCGGCAGGCAGAGGGAGTTGGGAGAAGCAGGCTTCCTGCTGAGCAAGGGAAGCCCATTGTGGGACTTGATCCCAGGACTCCGGTATCATGACCTGAGCCAAAGGCAGTCGCTTAACCAGCTGAGCCACCCAGGCACCCTAGAGTTGATAGAAGTTTTAAAATGAAATTGTTGGGAGTTCCTTTCTATTTGCTAGATGGGATGCTGCCCAATTCATGAATCATTAAATAAAGCCAATTAGATCTTCGATGAATGAATGAGTGAATGAAATTGCTCTACTTAAACTTACCTGCTTTCCCTACCTGAAAAAACTTATAGTTGGTTGCTAATAGAGAAACAGTTTCTAAGAACTACTTAAAATGGTTTAAAAAGAGTAAACAAGGCAAATTATTTGGAAGTACCATCGTTTATTTTTTATAATAATCCTAATTTAAGACATTTTATGCTTTTAAGCTTTTGCCCTTACTGATAATGATAAACTATTTATAGCTAAATTTTTATTTCTAAGTACATTCTGAGTGTTTATAGTGTCTCTAGTTCTAAAGTAGGAAAATAATATTTAGTTTATTTGAAATTTAAAAAAACAGCTAACAGCTACAGTAAGTTTTATTTAATGAAACCAATATTCCATTTGGTCCTAGAGATCACTGGGAATATATTTTTTTTTCTAGAATTACAGCCCTAAATTAAATTCTTATTAGCCTCTGAGAACCCTCAGCCAGGAGGGATTTGTTTATTTGATAAAGGCACAATTCTACAGCTTTTGTACTATCATATAAACATGTCAACAGCTTGGAACTTGCCTATTACATTATTGCCCCAGACAGTTTATTGTTGATATACTGAAAGCTTTAGAATCAAATGAAGAAATGAACCACATTGAGGCAATTTATGTTTAAAAAAAAAATTCTTTCTTGTCAAAATAATATGAGGGTGGGTGGTGGGCACCTGGGTGGCTCAGTCAGTTAAGATCTGCCTTCGGCTCAGGTCATGATCCCAGGGTCCTGGGATGGACCTCCACGTTGGGCTCCCTGCTCAGTGGGGAGTCGGCTTCTCCCTCTGTGCCCGCACTCCCCCGTCCCCTCTCTTGCTCTCAAACTCTTTCTCTGTTTCAAATAAATCTTAAAAAAATCTTAAAAAACAAAACAAAACAACAAAACCACGCTAGGGGGAGGGAGGGAAGAGTAGGCAGAGCACAGTGAATATTCTCTATGATACTATAATGGTGGATACATGTCATACATTTGTCCAAATCCATAGAATGTACAACAGAAACAGTGAACCCTAATGTAAACCCTGGGCTTTGGATGATGATATATCAGCATAAGTTCATGAAATGAACAAATGAACTGTGCTAGGGGTGTTAATAATGGAGGAGGTGTGCATCTTGGGGGGCAGGGAGTGTATGGAAAATTTCTGTAACTTCTTAGTTTTGCTGTGAACCTAAAACTGCTCTTAAAAAAAGTAAAGCCTTGGGGCGCCTGGGTTCTCATTTGGTTAAGCGCATCTGCCTTCGGCTCAGTTCATGATCCCAGAGTTCTGGGATCGAGTTTCTGCTCAGCCAGGAGGCTGCTTCACCCTCTCCCTCTGCTCCCCTGCTCCTGCTCTCTCGCTCGCTCAGTCTATCTCAAATAAATAAAATCTTTAAAAAAAAAGCCTTAAAAAAGTAACAACAACATCTGAATATCTTCAAACAAAAAAAAAAACCTCTTGGGAAATAGCATTGAATTTCATGCAAACAGAACTTACTCTCTTAAGTGGATAAGAATAAGGTAAATCTCTTTCAGGAGGAGAAATGTAGTTATTAATCCTTGAATACCTCTGGAATGATGTAGAATAATATAAGGAAAATAAACATTTACAAAAGTACAGCTGGTTACTATTTTTTAAGTATAGCCTAGTTGAAAACAAGTAAACTTTGGAAGATGTGTTACTACTTTAAAGGGAAGTGAAGCAGAGACATTTTGGAGAACTTTTGGTCGGTTAAAAGGTTGCTGCTGTTTATAGTTTTTGGTAAAGACTGTAATGATGGGGAATATAAGGTGACTAGGATCCAAAGAATTTCTAGAATAGAGAAAGTATTTTCTTAATAATTTGAAGGGTTTGTTCCATTTGATAATTTAAAGCAGCAGTTGTCTTGATAGGACCAGTTAACAATAGCTGACATTTATTGTGCCTATTTTATTTTATTTCTTTAAGATTTTATTTTTAAGTAATCTCTACACCTGACATAGGGCTTGAACCCACAACCCCGAAAGAGTTGCATGCTCCACCAACTGGGCTCCAGCCAGCCAGGTGCCCCTATATTTTGAATATTCTGCTGAAGACAAATATTATTACCTTATTTAATTTCACAAAAATTGTAAGAAGTAGGTACTATCCTACTTTAGGGTAAGGATGTGATTTAAAGACAGTAAGTGATTGAAATTCAAATCCAGGTCTGTCCCAACTCCAGAGCCTGTATCTTTCCATTTTGCCATAGTATCCCATAATAATCTGAAAAGCTAAGAAGACTTCCATAGTATTGTTTTATTCAAAAGGGTTTTTGTAAACACTTAGTAATTGCCTGCTATATACTGTTTACTTTGCTAGACCTTGTATAGTATAGAAAAGGAAAGCAAGGCAGTTTGCAAAGAAAACTTCAGTTTTGGGGGACAGAATAGTATCTATAGAACTAATTATCGGTAGTAATTATATTTTAGGTGCTATAATAAATGTTCAAACAAAGTATGGTAAAGTATGGTATAATATGGTAGATGATTCTTGAAATTATAAGTACGGGGAGTACTTCTTGGAAAGAAACAGAAGAACCTAACCTTAAAAGATGGGAAGGGTTTAGACCAGCAAAGATAAGAAGAGAGGCAAAACTTTCAAGACAGTGTAAGTCAATCCCAGAAGCAAAGTCTTTAATACACACAGTAGTGGGAGGTAAAGATTTTGGTAGACACCAGAGAAACAAGCTGGCAGAGATGTGGCTCCTGAAGTATACAATATATACAAGTATATTGGGCAGTATAAACTGGCCTCGGCCTTCCTGATAAGTAGAATAAGGCTATTATCTAGGGAAAAATTTCTTCCTTGCCTGTACAGAGTTATCACTGACATTCAAACAGAGCTGTAGTTGTTAAGTACTCGAGTCCTGTTGTATGTGATTTTCAAGAAAATAATTTTAAAAGCTAGTTATGAATAGATGTAATGTTGAAATATGTGGGGTCTGTTATTAAAAGATTATTATTTAATAAGCTAAAAACCCAAGTTTTATAAATTTTCTAAGTGTCTTTTAATATATTTTCTAAAGTTCCTTACTATAAGTAGTTGAAAATTAACAGAATTAGCAGTTTCTGGGGAACAGTAAAGGTATACTACTTTCTCAGTTTGATGTTTAAACTTTCAGTACAGGTATTAGTAATGTAATAATGAAATTTTGAATCTTGCAAAGATTAGGTATTTTTCTTTATTTCCCCCTTTTAGGGAGAGGTGAAAAGATAAGGAGAATGGGAGGAAACTGAAATCTAGGAGAACTTACCTCTTAATGATACTTATAGATTCAAAATTCTCCCTTTTGGGATGCCTGGGTAGCTCAGTTGGTTAAGTGTCTGCCTTTGGCTCAGGGTCATGATCCCAGGGTCCTGGGATCGAGTCCTGCATCGGGCTCCTTTTTTTTTTTTTTTTTTTTGACAGAGAAAGAGCGAGAGAAGGAACACAAGCAGAGGAAGTGGGAGAGGGAGAAGCAGGCTTCCTGCGGAGCCGGGAGCCTGATGCGGGGCTCGATCCCAGGACGCTGGGATCATGACCTGAGCTGAAGGCAGATGCTTAACGACTGAGCCACTCAGGCACCCCTTGCATCGCGTGGGGCTCCTTGCTCAGCGGGAAGCCTGCTTCTCCCTCTGCCTGCCACACTCACTCTCTCTGTCTCTCTCTGAAAAATAAATAAAATCTTTTTAAAAAATAAATAAATTCTCCCGCTTTAGGTTAGAAACATAATACAGTGGATTCTGTGAAATCAACATTATTGGAGTATTTAAGTATATAAAGGATTAGAATTGTGTATAAGACTTGAGTTACTCTTTCAAAATATATGTATGTGCAGGTGCCTGGCTGGCTCCGTCGGTGGAGCATGTGACTCTTGACTTTAGCTCAGATCATGATCTTGGGGTTGTGAGACTGAGCCTGCTTAAGAATCTCTCTCTCCTTTTCCCTCTGCCCCTCCCCCACTCTAAAAAATAAATAAAATAAAATTTTTTTTAAAACTTAAAAAATATATACGTGGAGGGGCGCCTGGTTGGCTCAGTTGGTGGAGTGTGTGACTACTGATCTCCAGGTTGTATAGGTTTGAGCCCCCCATTGGGTGTAGAGATTAGTTAAAAATCTTTTACAAAATAAATAAAATAAAATAGATATACATGGAGTTATATCCTTCACTGCAGATAAATGCTACGTGCAGTAAAACTACTACTTTATGGAATCGGGATTTATTTTAAAAGCCTTGTTTTTGTTTTTGTTTTTTAAAGCAGTTTTTGTTCATCCAGAACCTCCATATCAGTGATTCTCTATTAGGCTGGGGATGACATGCCTCCCTTCTATAGGATACATGCTTTCTTTTTTTATTATTAATTTTATTTATTTGAGAGTGAGTGAGAGAGCACAAGCAGAGAGAGAGGGAGAAGCAGGCTCCCTGTAAACAGGGAGCCTGATGCGGGGCTCGGTCCCTGGGATCATGACCTGAGCCGAAGGCAGACGCTTAACTGGCTGAGCCACCCAAGCACCCCAATATACCTGCTTTCAACTTTCTTTTCCCACCCCAGTCTTAAGAATGATTGATTAAATCACTGTTTTTAAAAACGTCATCCGTCATTTTTATTGCCTCAAAAATATTTTTGCAATGACTAACTACTAAGTCATTTCTCTTTCCCTTTTTACTTCTGCCACTGATGTGTTTTACCTCTACCAAATTTCATCTTGTTAGATTTTTTTTTTTAATCTTTATTAGAGAGTGAGAGTTCATGAGCAGGGGGGAGGGGTAGAGGGAGAAACAGACTCCTTGCTGAGCAGGGAGCCCAAAGTTGGACTCCGTCTTAGGACCCTGGGATCATGACCTGAGCTGAAGGCAGATGCTCAGCTGGCTAAGCCACCCAGGTGCCCTTCATCTTGTTAGTTTTGACCCAGTTTTGAAGCTAGATAATACTGACTTTTAAAGTTATTTTTTGTATTTTGTATTTGTATTTTTGTATTTTGTATTGTATTTATCCCTAACTTTGTTTCAACTGCAGCTTTCATAAGCAAGGCTCTACTCAATTCCTGATTTAAAAAAAAAAATTCTAAAAGGACTAGGCTAAATCCATGTGATACCATGCTAAAGATAATCCTCCTGAATTTTAATAGCTGTTACTACTGCATAGTATAGTTGATTGTCCAGTTCCAGGTCCACCTCTGTATAGGTATATGACCTGAATCTATTCCTTTTATAGTGGGGATAAGTGTCTCTTGCCTGCCTACTTAAACAAGCTTTTTTTTTTTTTTTTTTAAAGATTTTATTCATTTATTTGACAGAGACACAGCGAGAGAGGGAACACAAGCAGGGGGAGTGGGAGAGGGAGAAGCAGGCTTCCTGCTGAGCGGGGGGCCCGATGCGGGGCTCGATCCCAGGACCCTGGGATCAGGACCTGAGCTGAAGGCAGATGCTTAACGACTGAGCCACCCAGGCGCCCCCTAAACAAGCTGTTTTAAGATCAAAAGAGAAACTGGTTATGAAAGAGTTTTGTAAACAATAAAATAGTAGTCATTAATTTACATTCCTAGCATGTGCCAGATCTCAGTTCTGGATATACAGCAAAGAACAAGCATAATGAGTTCTTATGTTCTGTGCCAGGGCTTGGCAAATCTGATATACTGCATGTTTTTATATAGACTACACGCTAATGTTTTTTGAATGGTTAGGGGGGAAAATCAGAAGAATATTTCATGACATGGGAATACATGAAATACAAATAAGAGTATCCAAAATAATGTTTGGGGGGGAGTGCCTGGGTGGCTCAGTCTGTTAAGCATCTGATCATGATCTGGGGTGCTGTATGGAGCCCTGGGTCTGGCTTCCTGCTCAGCGGGGAGTCTGCTTCTCCCTCTCCCTCGCCCTCTCCCTCTGCCACTCCCCCTGCTTGTGTTCTCTCACTCTCTCTCTCTCTGTCAAATAAAAAAATCTTTTAAAAAAATAATTAGCAGGTCACCTGGGTGTATTTGTCAGTTGGGCGTCTGCCTTCGGCTCAGATCTCTTGAGTCCTGGGATTGGCAGGCCTGGCTCTCTGCTCAGCGGGGAGCCTGCTTCTCCCTCACCCTCCGCCTGCTGCTCCCCTTCCTTGGGCTCGCTCTCTGTCAAATGAATAAAGAAAAATTTTTTAAAAATTAGCTCAGTGGGGGTAATCCTTTACAATGTATGTGTTTATCAAATCACATCATACACTTTAAATATCTTACAACCTTATTTCCCAATAGTACCTCAATTAAAAATAAATAAAACTTAATGGAACACAACTGTGCTCATTTGTTTACAGTTGGGACCAAGACCATGTGGCCCACGTAGCCCTAAAATGTTCACTGCATGGCCTTTTACATTAGCAGTTTGCTGATCCATGCTCTGTGTTCTTGGAATTCTTTTGGGGGTGTTGAGCAAGAAACATAAGTATAGTTCTTTTTTTTTTTTTCCTTTAGAGAGAGGGAGGGGGAAGGGGGGGCAGAGGGAAAAGAGAGACTCTTAAGCAGGTTCCACGCCCAGCACAGAGCCCTACACGGGGCTTGATCTATCAGCCCCGAGGTCATGACCTGAGCTGAGATCCAGAGTCAGACGCTTCACCAACTGAGCCCACTAGGCGTCCCTGTAGTAGTTCAGTGTTGACAAGTTCCCTGAAGAAAAAAAGTAAATGGGCTAGAATTGTGAAGGGTACAGAAAGTATCGTGGCTAATTTGTATGTAGGAGTCAGGACGTCAGAAGGTGACATTTGAACAGAGACTTGACTGAAAAAAGATGCTC
Source organism: Callorhinus ursinus (assembly GCF_003265705.2). Lineage (NCBI taxonomy): Eukaryota > Metazoa > Chordata > Mammalia > Carnivora > Otariidae > Callorhinus > Callorhinus ursinus. Next base: position 7,000,017 of record NW_027397071.1, on the reverse strand, counting down.
TGACAGAAGAGCATTTCTGGCAAAAGGAACAAGAAATGCGATCGCCCTGAGGCAGTAGTATAGCTGTAAGGTCTAGTAGCTAAACAGTAGGACATGGGGGTGAGGGAACCAAATTTTGAAGGGCCTTGGAGACCATGGAGCAGACTTTAGATTTTTATAGAGAATATATAAATGTAGCATTAAGATTTCAACTACTATTTCAGGGTATTTTTATGGTATTGTTATAGTGACAATCACCGTGCCACTTCAAAGTCTATTGTCAAAGACTGACAAATACTAAGATTTGTCTGATACTAGGTAGTCCACCTTTTTTAGTAACTCTCAGAAAATAACACGGGGATTATTGACCATGATAGTGTTTTTGGGATCCAGCTTTGGCATTTAATGATGACTACATTCTTTTTAGCCATTCATTTAGAATTTCATCCTTGCTGTTGCATATGTCTTCACCTCACCAGCTTTCATTTAAAAATTGGGGGATGTTGGGGCGCCTGGGTTGCTCAGTCGTTAAGCCTCTGCTTTAGGCTCAGGTCATGATCCGGGGTCCCGGGATCAAGCCCTGAATTGGGCTCTCTGCTAGGCTGGAAGCCTGCTTCTCCCTCTCCTCCCCCTGCTTGCGTTCCCTCTCTCGCTGTCTCTCTCTCTGTCAAATAAAATCTTTAAAAAAAAAAAATTAGGGGATGTTTTCATTTCTTTAATTGGACATTTTTCCTTTTTTTTTTTTTTTTTTAAAGATTTTACCTATTCATTTGAGAGACAGAGAGAGCACAAGCAGGAGGAGAGGCAGAGGGAGAGGGAGGAGCAGACTCCCTGCTGAGCTGGGAGCTGGTCATGGGGCTGGATCCCAGGACTTGGAGATCATGACCCAAGCCAAAGGCTGACACTTAACCATCTGAGCCACCCGGGCACCCCCATTTTTCCTATTCTTGATATTCTCAGATTTATGGAGATCACTTACTTTTTTTTTCTCAGCACTTTAAGTATTATAATTCTTCAGCACTTAAGCCTGAATTCAAATACTACTACTTGATATTCCTCTTTCTCTGACTTTTGTGCACTTTGTGGTTTTTTTCCCTTTAGAAAATGGAAGCAAGGTTTTACTTTTCTTTTTCAATATAATCCCTTCATTTAACCAATTATCCTAAATTTTCTAGCATAAGGCATTATGCCCCTAGGAAGTGAATAAGGCTAAGCTCCTGGTCAAAAAGCATATGCAAAGTATAACTTTGAAAAGCCTTCCTTGTTGCTTTTAGCATTTTACCGACTTCACTTTGTCCTGTCCTTTAGCTTTCTTGACCTATAGCTTCCTTGACCCATGCTTTCAGTTTTGATATCACTCCAAAGCCTTTATCTTGTTTATGTCCTCTTTCATCTTTTTTTTTTTTCAAGACTTTATTTTTAAGTAATCTCTATACCCAGCGTGGGGCTCAAATTCACAACCAAATTCACAACCCCAAGATCAAGAGTCTCATGCTCTACTGACTGAGCCAGCCAGGCGCCCCTGTCCTCTTTCATCTTTAAAAAAATTAATTTATTGGATGGGAGATGTTCGCATGCTCCTCTTTTGATTTTTAAAAATTTAAAAATTATCTTTAACGTACAAGTAATGAAGTAATGGGTGAAATAGATAAAGGGGATTAAAAAGTACTAACTTCCAGGAAAAAAAAATTCTCTTTATCATACAAGTAATTTATGTTCCTTGTACAGCTTTTTGAACATGGAGATAAGCCAAAAAAGGAAAGAAAAATATCTTGTAATACCAGAGGAAGTCCTAATTAAAATTAGTAGCTATACTTGTATGTAAATATATTTACTCTTAATAAAACGGGAATACATCATTGTGTGAACTTTTTTCACTCAACAGCATATGATAAACATCAACCTATGTCAACAGAACACTTCTCAGACTTTTTTTTTTTAAGATTTTTAAAATTTATTTGACAGAGAGACAGCAACAGAGGGAACACAAGCAGGGGGAATGGGAGAGGGAGAAGCAGGCTTCTCGCCGAGCAGGGAGCCCGATGTGGGGCTCGATCCCAGGACCCTGGGATCATGACCTGAGCCGAAGGCAGACACTTAATGACTGAGCCACCCAGGTGCCCCTTCTCAGACATTTTTGCTCTCGGGATTCCTTTACACTCTTAGGAATCAAGTTTTTATTTATGTAGCTTATATCTATTTACTAAATATTAAGACTTAAGAGATTTTGAAAGCATTAGTTCATTTAAAAACATAATTATTACATGTTAATATAAATGATTGGTATTTTGTTTTGGGAAAAACTTTATTTTCCAAAACAAAAAAAGAATTAGTGGGAAAAGGACTATTTTACATTTTGTAAATCTTTTAAATATCTACATTCAGTTTGTTGTACTGTGTTGTCTTAGTTTGTACATACTGTTTCCTCTGACTGGAATGCCCTCCTTGGTATTATTCATCCTTCAGTCCAGCTCATACATCACTGTATTTAAAGGCCACCCCATCCCTCCTTATATACATATGTAGAGTTGATTACATCTTCTTGGTGCCTCACTGTGGCCTTTAATTCTTGCTTGCTGTATTACTACGTATGTGTCAGGTCCTTGAACTACAAACACTTAAATTTTCTTGACTGAAGGGAGTTTCACAATTATGTAAGAGTTATGGGAAAAGCACCTGGACAGAAGTGGGATAGACCATAGCCGCTCAGCAGATTTGCCACAAATAGACTAAAGTATAGGTTTGCTGTCAAAGTAGGTTTACTAATTTCTTAAATGAGTGATTGACAGCAACAGTTGATGAGGACAGAAATATGATTAACAGCACATGCCAATGCAAATATACACAGTTGGCAATCCATATGGGAACTGTTAGTCCTGTGTAGTATAATTTTCATGAGTTGAGCAGCATTTCTTATTTCCTAATTAGAACCACTCTTTTTATTGTTAGTTAATATAAGAGCTTTATGGAGTATTTCTCTTAATCTCCACCAGTTTTCATCCCAGAAAACTAATAGTTATCTGTAATTACCCTGTCATGGCAGGGCTCTCAGACTTTATGTGCATAAGAATATTTTAAGTGTTTGTGGTGTGGATTCCTCGCCTCTGCTTCCACACATATATAGGTTTTGTTTTCTAAGTCTTAAAGAATCAGGTAGAGTTACAGCTCAAAGAAATTTTGCAGATCTTCTCATCTGTTTTAGGAATTGGATTATAATGAGGAAATTCAGGACCAAAAAAGGTTAGTAGTGTTTCTAGAATCATAAATCTAGTTAGTTAATGGACCGACACAGCCAGTAATTAGAATCCAGGTTTCCGGTGTACCTTGCTCCATCAGTAATTGGTCTGTCTATTTTTTTTTTAAGATTTTATTTATTTATTTGACAAAGAGAGACACAGCGAGAGAGGGAACAGAAGCAGCGGTAATGGGAGAGGGAGAAGCAGGCTTCCCACTGAGCAGGGAGCCCAATGCGGGGCTTGATCCCAGGACCCTGGGATCATGACCTGAGCCGAAGGCAGACACGTAACGACTGAGCCACCCAGACGCCCCAGTCAGTAGGTCTATCTTGACGAAGAAATAAGTTTGTCCATGGGACAGCTTTAGCTTTTCTTTTCTGTATAAACCTAAAGTTGTAAAGTGTTTTTTGTTTTCTTATTTTCTTCTCAGTTCCCAGCCTTATTTTCAAGACTCTTGAAAGTCTTTTTTTCTGCTTAAGAATGGTTTGACTTTGATGGTAGCCTTAATTTGATTGGGTCGGCAAGAATTTAAAATTGTTCGAAGGAAATTAAGAAGTCAGCAGAGGATGCCTTATTGGAAAGCAGGGCTCAGTTTATTGGTAGATAGATATATCACGTTCCTCATTGCCCCTCATCAGTGAATTGAATCATCTTCATACTCATTATCACATCAAAAATTAGGGAATTATCAACATTCTTTCTGTCATAGTGTGTTAGAATTATACTGCGAGACTCATTTGAGGTCAGTCCTATTATTGCTAACATCATAATTACATATGTATAATGCCAAATGATACTCCAAATTATTTTTTCTTTTAAATGGGTTTGTACATTCTTTGTATGTCACATTTGACTTGAGAGGTAAGAGATTAAATTATATGGCAGACTGAGCACATGGTTTCACCTCACCTTTTATGCCAAACCTTACTAGAATGAAAAGAGTGGGGAAAAATAGAGTGAGAGGAGAAATGAACTAGTAACTGAAAAGTGAGAGTGCCATCATTGGACCAAAATTTTTTAGCAGTTCTTCATAGAAAGAAAGCAAAATGGTAAATACATGGGGGCAAAAGTAAGATCAGAAGAAATCATAACCCAAAACACATTAAAGAAAACTGTTAGGAAGTAGGAGCCATTTGGAAGAACTTTAAGAAGCAAGAAAGAAAGGACTCAGAAGAGTCTTGGTGTAGATTAATTGGGGAACTGTTCTGTAAGCTAACTGTACCACTTGACTCCTCTTTTCTCTCCCATTTGGCCTAAACTACAGACAGAAATGCATTTGTCCTCAGAATATAGCATTGAGGGGCACCTGGGTGGCTCAACTGATTGAGCGTCTGCCTTAGACTTGGGTCATGATCTCAGGGTCCTGGGATTGAGCCCCACATCTGGCTCCCTGCTTGGGGAGCCTGTTTCTCCCTCTCCTTCTGCCATTCCCCCCGCTTGTGCTCTCTCTCTCTCTCTCAAATAAATAAATAAATCTTTGAAAAAAATACATATATATAGCATTGAGAATGAGCACTGAGAGCAGAGAGGCCGGGCAATACTTCAGGGAGCCTTTGGCCCTTATGAGGCTCACTCAAATTAATCTCATACCTAGCAGCAAGTCTACTCTTTCCCTCCCCTATAATCACTAGAGACAAATTGCAGGTAAACAGAACAGATAAGCTAAATTAAATTCAAGGAGGAACGCCAAACATTTGTGGAAAACCAGTGCAACGAAAGAAAAGCACCAGACTCAAACAAAAAGTAGATCTAAATTCTTAGGAAACAGTCCATAGAGCAAGACTTTAAAGTCAGTGTAGTTAATACCCCCAAGGAGACTCAAGAGATTATTACACACACAAAAATAAAAGTCGTGGAAATTAAAAGAACAGTTAAAATAATTATCTGAATAGCAAAATAGACATAACTGAAGAGCATTTTCATGAATTGAAAAATGGAGCTCTGAGGCCTTCTCCCCAAATAAAGTATAAAGTGACAAGAAGATAAAAATATAGGAGAAAAAAGTGAGATATGCAGGTTAGATCCTAAGATTTCAACATCCATCTCAAATAGGAGATCCAGAAAAGTAGAAGGGCAATAGGGGTCAGGAGAGGGATTTAGAAGAAATATTGTCGATAGTATTCTTTAGAACCTTTAGTACAGCGTTTAATAGTTTAGGTGATAGAAGGCATCTTTGTCTTGTTTTTAAAATTAGGGACACTGCTTGCATTGTTGCATCATTATTAGGTACGCTGTAGAATTTTGGTAGATAATCCCTTTTCAAGTTAAAGAAATTTATTCCTATCCAGAATTAGTAGTTTTGTTGTTTTATGATATTTGAGTGTTGAATTTTGTCTTTTTTTCCCAGTATGAGTTAAGAGACTCGCAAGGGTTTGCTCCTTTATATGATTTATTAGTTTTGAACCCATCCTTGCATTGGGATAAACACTATAAACACAATTTGGTATCCTACCAATTTACTCATATTTTATTTAGTTTTGCTTAAATGTTTATAAGAGATTAGGATCATAGCTTTCTCTTTTTGTGACTGTGGTATATTTTGGGAAAAGTTCTAAATTAGCAATAATTGTGCCTCGGATAAACTTCATTGGCTATGATACTGCCACTGGACTGGGCAAAGCTATGACTGTAGTGTATTTTGACCAAAAATGGATTATTCAACTTTTTAAAGAAAAATTAAAAAGTAATCAAAACAGCATGGATAGCCCCAAATCAGGACAAACCTATATTGATGATAAAAGTTTTGGGATATTTTGTGAAAAAAAATTTTGCTACTAAACAGTAAAGGTTTAAACAGGAAGTGTTATTTCAAGGAATGTGAAGAAATTTTTGTGATCTGATAATTCCTTCTCCTTTTGTATATTACTCTTATTTTATTGATTTCTCTTTAGGTACGCATAGCTGCTAAATTCATCACTCATGCACCCCCAGGGGAATTTAATGAAGTGTTCAATGGTGAGTAAACATTAGTATTTAAGCTCTCCTTAATTACATATAAGCTATCTCTTTTAATCCTTACAGCACATTATAGCTATAGCTAAGGAAATCAAGATTCAAACAGGTGAAAATAACTAATGCCACCCAGCTGGTCAGGTGTCAGAGCAAGGATTCAAACCTAGGTCTGAGTCAAAAGCAAATTCTTAACCCATAAATTAGGATACCTATCTTAGGTGAGAAAAGATTTAAAGTAGTTTAATATGATTAAATAGAGAAGCAATACTAAATTGTTTTCATAATTTTATATCTATCATTATAAATCATAGCTTAAGCTTCTGCAGTGCTTTCATTCAAGATGTGCCCGTAATACATATAGGACACTTTCTAAATCCATTGGGGCTGAACTTACTGCATCTGGGAAGCTTGTTACATATACAGCTTCCAGCATTACCATCCTCTTAAGATTTCTCATTCATTAGATCTGAGGTGGAATTGGGTAATCTGTTTTATTAAGTTCTCCTGGATGATTCTGAGTCACAGCCAGTTTGGGAACCACTGTTCCAATACATTTATAACCTGTGCTATTCACTGGCTTAATGTAATATATAATGAAAAATGTAGATGAGGCATCGTGAACTCCATGATACAATCAATCATTACAACCCCATTTTAAGTTGTTAAATTCGTTGTAAAGTTCTTTGTGCATCTTGGCTCATTTGAGCAAACATTTATTTTGAAATTCTAGTTTTACATTAGACAGCTACCTACTTAAGAGGAACTATGTGATATTCGTCTATACTTGGTCCAGAGCCCCATACATCATAGAAAATCAGTAATCTCCATCGATAAAAATTAATGATGTAGAGAAAGAGTAACCAGGAGAACATATAAACATTTACTATAAGGAATAAATAATACATTAGAACTAAATCCAGACATTCTTCCTTATAGACTTGTTTGTAGATTTTGAACACTAATAGCAAGAGAAACAAATACAGCCTTGTTTTCTCTAGTCTTTTTTCCATATCAACCAAATACAAATTTTCAACAACTGAGCTTTTAGGAAATTTTCCTATGACTTGAACTTTATCCAGCTGATAAGCTCAAATGAATTCTTGTCTTAACAAAATTAATAGCCTTTGTAGTTAGAAGTCCCTTGTTTTATTTCTGACAATTGAATGTACTTTACAGAATATCATGAGAATAACTGATATGAAAGCATTAGATTAAGAATTGGCAAGCAACTAAAAAAAAAATTGGCAAGCTACTTGTGGCATGAGGGCTGGTTTTTACTGGCATGCTACATACTGGCCTCCGCCAGCCTCTTCTTTCAGAAGCCCTACGAGTCAATGGCCTGTGGCTTATGATTAGTCTTCCCTGTTGGAGTTAATGCTTGGTAGTTTCTTATATGACAAGGACCCTTCTTTTCCAAAAGAAGAGTGACTAGACTCTTGACACACAGCTTTTTAAAAGGATATAGTCCCCTACATTAGATGCTTCATAGAAAAATATATTTGCCAATTTCACTGCCACTGACTGAATTTTGCCCAGCTTTCTTGGTGTGATGTTAATAGAAAAGCCTCCAATTCTTAATCTCATTTTAAAGGATTCTTTAGATACAAAATTAACAGTCCTAACTATAACTTTCTTTAAACAATGTTTTTCATTTGCTATGAATAATTCTTTGAGAAGTTATTGTTGGATTATTGTACCACAAATAATTACATGCAAATTTATGAACATTAGCATCTGTTCATTTGTGTTTTTTAGAATTTCTATGTAGGGGTGCTTGGGTGGCTCAGTCAGTAAAGCATCTGCCTTCGGCTCAGGTCATGATCCCACGGTCCTGGGATCGAGCCCCGCATTGGGCTCCCTGCTCCACGGGAGGCCTGTTTCTCCCTCTGCCTGCTGCTCCCCCTGCTTGTGTGTTCTCCTCTCTCTCTCTGTCAAAAATATTTAAAAAAATAAAAAATTTCTATGTGTACATATATCTGAAAACTAACTTTGCAAAGCCTAGTTTTTAAAAAAATTTCTGAAGTTTGTCCTCTATTGAATATTTTAGCATCTTTTAATGTTTTTTCCTCAGATGTCCGGCTACTGCTTAATAATGACAATCTCCTCAGGGAAGGGGCAGCACAGTAAGTATCCTTCAAGATCCACTTACATATTTATTTTAATTTTGGATAAACTATGTTGATAATAAATTTGTACCCTGAAACCTAAGTTTAAAATAAAACACTTCAGTATAAAGCAGTTAGCAGTTTTAGTTGTATTTTTTTACTTGGAGAAAACATGCCATGTTGTTTACTTCCTTTAAACTTACTATATATGATCTTATTTTTTTTATTTTTCTTTTTGCCCAGATTTTCCCTATTAAAGCAGAGCTTAATATGAGCTGTTAGGGTTTCTTCTATACTCCTTTTAGTTCATGTTGAATTTTTTTTAAACGCTAGCTATAGAAAAATTAGGCTGCTATTGAGGAATAATGTTCCCAAATTGCTACAAAATAGTAGATATTCATAAAGTACCTTAATAGAATTAACTGTAGAATAATAGCATGGTTATTCAACCGAGTCATTGATTCCTTATCACTATCAGGCGGCTAATTAAATGAAAATACCATTTTCATTTTATCTTTGTCCTCAAAAACATGACAGTGATGTGTGTTTTTGTTTTCTTCCAGTCTAAACACTGTCCAGCTTTCAAGGCCCCCTGTTATCTGGCTTTATCACTACTCTTCTTTACATACAAAATTCTCTTTCAGTTGCTGTCTGTGTCATTGGCCCGGAGTTCCTTTGTAAAGAGGAAACCAGAAAAGGATAGTGACTGGGAAAGGGTGGGGTAAAGAGGGTGGGACAAGGATTTTGATGTAGCACAACAAATAATTATCATAAAAGCATTTGGTGTGATCATCATTTGGTTTAGATTTTAGCTATAGAAAACTGTCTTAAGAGCTGCTACCTGGGAAACAGTCATCTTCCGCCCTGTCCGTGCTGCTCTTTTGAAACTCATTTTGGGACCAGATTCTGCAAACCCTAACATTTGTACAGCATCACTATAATTGTCATCATGAATGAAACTCTAATTATACATTGATTTAGGCACACACCAAAGATGCATTCTAATGCTGGTTTCTCTTAGATGCATAGAATGCCATAGAAAAAGGCATTCATGATTTGCTAGTTCAGCCCGTCTGTCTCTGCTCTATCATTGAGAGAACCTCATCTACATTTTGTCAAAAGATGATTATCCAATCTGAATGCTTCTAATAATAAGGAATTCACTATTTCACAGGGCAAGTTCCTTGCCTGCCATGTATTGGTCTTAGTATATCCTGCTACCCAAAATAAATCTACTCTATCCTTCACGTGATAAGGTACTGCTGAAGAGGAGATGGGGAGTGGAATGCCAAGACCCAAGATTGATTGTATCTTAAGCCTGTTGTCCCATTTCCAATTAGGAGTAACAGTAGAACTTGGTATTTAGTTCAGATGCTTTAATTGCCCTGACAGTAAAGCATTGTTTTCATAAATACTCTGGTTCTTATAGATGCTAGATTTTCAGAGAACAGTCTTACTAAAGGAGAACTGTCTTATGCCCAAATACTTGATTTTCCACAGGGATGAAAAATTCAGGTGTTTTTTTTTTTTTCTGTAATGAGGTACTTCAGTCCTTTGGCCATAGTCCTCATAGTAAGCGTTCAGTAAATGTTTCAGTAATCATCATCCTCATCATCATTGCCTTCTATATAAAATAAAGGAGGCCTGAACAACTTTGGATTTACTCTTTCCTGGATTTCTGCCCTTTGCTTCTGATCCCTAGAACCATTCTCTGTTAATTCCCAGCCCTTCTGGACTAACTAGGGTGTTGTAGGCCATGTTAAAGAGAGGATTTTATTCTGAAAGAGAGGGCAGAATATTAGTGTTCTGAGCAGACAATGACTCAATGAGATTATATTTTAGAATAATCACTGGTTGCTATGCAGGGGGCAAAAACTGAAGGAAGATGAGTAGTTAGAAGACTTAACTGCAGTAGTTCAGAGATAAATAGCGGTGGTTTGGAGTAGAGTGGTAGTAAGCGTGATGGGAAGGAATCAGATTCTGAATATGTATTCAAGGTAGAACCTATAAGATTTGCTGATGGGATTGCATGTGAAATTTGAGAGAAAGAAGAATCAAAGGTGATCTCAAATTTTGGGCCCACACAAATGGTAGAATGGGAAATACCATTTTCTTGAGATGGGATTAAATGTTAACAAATTTTGATGTTGGTATTTGTAATCTGTAATCTTAGGATGTATTTTAGAATGGAATACTTATTTATTCCTTACTCCTTAAGCTTTTCTAAAAAAAAAAAAAATCCACTTTCCATGAACATTTAATTTAGATTCCTTTCTGAAGAACTACTGTGTTGAGGCCTCATTTTGTTAATGGGGTTGTGGTGTTCTGAGGAAATGATTAATTAAAAAGCACAATAATAACTTAAAATGAAAAGACTGAAGATTAGCTTTAAATATCTGTTTCTTTGGTTTCTCTTGAAAAGTCTAGGAAGAATTTAGTCTGCTTAAAAACAGTGGTCTAGTAGGTGTTTTACTAAGTTAAAATAGGGTTGGAGAGGTGTTTAACTCTTCCCTTGGCAAGTGAATTCTCTGAGAAGATTGATACTTTGTAAGTGTATTATGCTTTTTTACACTGCAGCTTATTTCCATTTTTCTTTCACTTTACCCTTTTTGCTTACTTTGTAAGATGTACTAGGGAGCCATTGAAAATGCAATTTTGTAAATGTAGTAGTACTGGACAAGTAAACAACAATATTAGGCATGCACTTTGATTATTCATATCCCCCTTTTCAGATAATCTCTTCTGCCTTAAACTCTCATCGGAGACTTGACTCATGCTCAACTCTTACTTCACCCTCTCCTCATGTCAGATGTCTTCCAGTACATTTAATTGTGGTCTCTCCTACCTGCCCTACCTTAGAGAGCCCAGAATAAAAAAGACAGCATTGCTAAAATGTGCATCAATTGAAGATTTTTTTGAATTACTGAAAGCTTCTGTCTAAATGATGAAAACTGTTGGTAATTCACAAAAACTGGATTTCTTAAAACTTAGGAATAGTCTAAGGGGGAGTTCTATCGGAGCCTAGAGGTGGAGAGGAAAAGGTAATTTCAGAGTTTAGGGCACATCTGAGATCTTTGTGGAGAAGAGTTCCTTCAGAAAGCTGGAAGGTGTTAGGAAAACACCAGTTGCCTAAAGAGAAAGGGAAAGAGCACCAGAGAGTGTTTTCACATTCTCTTTCACTATTATGTGAATTACCTTTGTATTTATATATAATTCTTCCCCCCTCCTTTTTTTACTTTTTAAAAAACAGTGCATTTGCCCAGTATAACATGGATCAGTTCACACCTGTGAAGATAGAAGGATATGAAGATCAGGTAATGGCTGTTCATTTTGGAAGGCTGTGCCTGGGTGGTAGTAGAAATCTTAGAAACCAAAGCAGATGTCTGAAGATAAGATGCTGAATAAATTCATGTCTTAGTTTTCATAGTTTTTGCAAATGTTCTACATATTAGGAAATTCTTCCTCTCTCTTATAATACTTGGAGTTTCTTTGACTGGAAAAGAGAGCTGCCCCTAATAAGAATAGTGAAAATAAGAGTTGAGTTTTATACAGATTTTAGAGCCATATGTAATTCTCCTTGGTGAGAGTAACATGATACATCAAATTTGACATTGTATAGGAAAATAGGCATCCCTATTTAAATAGAGGAACAAAGCAAATATTTCCATTATTATCATAGTTATTAACATTGTATGACAGGACTTTGCAAATTCATTAATGTACACTTCAAAGGCAATATGTCACTAAATACCAAATGCTTTTAAAAGTCTCAATCTTCTTTGAACCCACAAATCTGCAGAATTTCTCCTAGGAAAATAAGTATGTAAATGTATTAAAAAGATTATTTGAAGCAAGGTTTATAATAGTGAAAAGTTGGGAACAATCTAAATGCCCAACATTAAATTAATTATCTGTAGACCAAAATACCATGTAGTCATTGAAAACCAGTATAAATACTGATCTGGGAATGCTGACCTGGGAAGATGTTTGTGATATATTAAGGTAGAACATAAGGGAGCATATGTAGAATTGTGCAAGTTTATTTTTTAAATAGATATTAAAGTGAACTTAATATATCAATGCATCTTTTTTTTTAAGATTTTATTTATTTATTTGAGAGAGAGAGAAAGCGTGAGTGTGGAGGACGGGCAGAAGGAGAGGGAGAAGCAGGCTCTACACTGAGCAGGGAGCCCAATGCGGAGCTCGATCCCAGGACCCTGGGATCATGACATGAGCCGAAGGCAGACACTTAATCAACTGAGCCACCCAAGCACTCCAGAATCATTGTATATTAAATTTTGTGAAAAGTGCACCATTATTTTATGTATCACTAAGAAAAAACACTGCCAATTAAACTATGACACAGTCCTAAGATGTCATCAAGTATAAGATGAATCCCATTTTATGAAATGTTAAATCATGGGAGGACATATGCATCTTAAGAATCAAAACTATAAGATATATACATGTACATAGAAAAGGAAATGTGGGAAAATATATACCAAATGTTAACTCTGTGTGTTGGAATTACAGGATTACTAGACTTTGTTTTGCTTATTGTTTGTTTTGGTTTATATTTTTTTTGTTTTGGTTTATATTTTTGCTTATCTTAATTTTCTTAATGAAAATAGATTACAAATATAAAAGATAAATACTGAAAAAATAAAAATTGCTTGCAAATAGGAATTATTGAAATAATAAGATGTGTCCAGATACATGTTATAAGAGCATTCCCATGTATCAGTAGTAGCCAGCTTAAAATATAGTCAAAAGGATATTGCATTCTTAGCCATAACAACAGCAACAACAAAAACCCATTACTGGACACTAAAACAAGGAAAGATGTATAAATTATTAAAGATGCCATAGGGGCGCGCCTGGGTGGCTTAGTGAGTAGAGCATGCAGTGCTTGATTTCAGGGTTCTAAGTTCGAGCACCATGTTGGGTATAGAGATTACTGAAAAATAAAATCTTAAAAAAAAATAAAGTAGGTGCCATAAAGTACACATACTCACAAAGGAAAAAATAAGACAAAAATAAAATAGATGCCACTCCTGCATATAATAAAAATTGACTATAGTAGGTTAACTAAGTAGAGATTTTTGTCATATAAGAAGTCCAGAGATAATGTTAGAGCTGTTACAGTAGCTCCACCATGTCATCAGATATCCTAGTTGCTTCCAGCTCTGTATTCTGCCTTCCATAGGTGTCGTTTTCATTATCATGCTTTTTTTTTTAAGCTTGATTGATTGATTGATTTGAGAGAGAACTCACAAGCAGGGGGGAGAGGGAGGAGCAGGCTCCTTGCTGAGCAGGGAGCCCGACACGGGGCTCCGTCCCAGGTCCCTGGGATCATGACCTGAGCTGAAGGCAGACACCCAACCGACTGAGCCACCCAGGCACCCCTCATTATCATGCTCTTTAAGAGAGCTGCCCCATTTCAGGGCATTGAATCCAAGATCCAGGAAGGAAAAAAGAGGAAGTTGGAAAAGGTGCTATTGGCCTTTCCAGAAGCAACTTCCACTGGTAAGTTACTGACAGAACTCCTTTAATTCTGTCATTCCTAGCTGGAAAGTGTCATTTTTTTAGTTGGAAAAACAAATGAAAGAAGACTAATGAAAGACACAAGGCAACAATCAGAAAGCCCCTAAGTATCATAAAACAGAAGGGAAAAGGAAACAATTGGTAAAATTTATGAGATTAATCTTTGATTTCCAGTGCCAGCTGTACATTTTGATTAATTCCAGGTGGAGTTTAAATGTAAAGTATTTTTTTAAAACATAAAAATTTAGTAGGAAATGGAAAGGGAATCATAACTTAAGTAATGATGAAACATTAGAAAAGTTCATAAAAGGAGGCAGGTGCCTGGCTGGCTCAGTCGGTGGAGCACGCAACTCTTGAGCTCAGGATTGTGATTTTCAGCCCAACATTGGATGTAGAGAACACTGAAATAAATAAAAACTTAAAAGAAAGAAGGTTATAAAAGAAAGTGATCGTTGCATAATAAAAAGGCTTAAAAGTAAGATTTAAAAAGGAGTAAATATGTTTCTCAAGCATAATAGATAAAGAGGTTATTCAGATACCTAAGGATGATACCAAGAGTTCAGTGAATAAACAAGCAACAGACATGAACCACTTGTACCCAAGTTGGAAATAACAAAGCATACTTAGAAAAGTGTTAGATCAAAAAAAAAAAAAAAAAGAAAGAAAGAAAAAGGAAAGAAAGAAAAGTGTTAGATTGCCCAGAAGTAGTAATTAAGGAAATGCAGATTAAAATTTAATGTGAATACATTTACCTTTTAGTTATGAAAGTTACAGAATTATGATGATTTTTGAAAGCTTTATGAGGGTAAGACTAAGGAAATAGTTACATTCATGGTTCCTACCATCATTATAAGCAAGTTTCTTAAAGGTTAGTCTGGTAATAAGGACAGGAATCTTAAAACTAGGAATTCTTTCCAAAGAATTTATTTTAAGCAGGAGATTTTATTTATGGTAGAATTTATAGTGGCTCTCGATAATGGAAACTGTAAGTAGCTTAAACCTCCTTCAATTCAGAAATGATTAAGTATATTATGATATGTCACTATTGTGAAATTATATGTAATTATTAAAAATGGTAAATGTGTCAAAAGACAAATGGGAAATTAGGAAAAAATAAGTGAAACTCGACACATGCAAAGTTTTATCTGCCTAATTAATAAAGAGTTCAACTAGAAAATGACTTGAAAAAAATGATAAGAAATGCCAATTAAAATTTCTATTAATGATGTGCTTGTAACTTGGAATGACACCCTATATTATGTATGTCCATATTATGAATACATTTTTCCCTTTGACGTAGTTGTCCCCCTTCAGAGAATTTATCTCACATGAGTGCTTGGCACACATACATAATTTGTACATAATGAACATACGAGGACATTTGTTGCAGTATTGTTCATAATAGCAAAAGATTGGAAACAACCCAACTATCCATTAATAGAGGACTGGTTGAATAAATTTTTGTATATGCATACAATGGTGTAGTATACAACTGTAACAAAAACAAAGAAGTTCTCCAAGTACTTATCGGGAAAGTTCTTCTAGATATATTAAGTTTAAAAAAAAAAACCACAACAGTAGGTATAGTATAGTATAGTATGCTAGTTTTTGAGTTAAAGAAAGGGGTGGGGAGTTAGAATACGTATCCATACTTGCTTATATTTGTAAAAAAGAAACTCTGAAAGAATATATCAGGGATTGCAAATTTTTTTTAAAGAGCCAGAGAGTAAATATTTTCAGCTTTGCTGGACAGGGTCAGTTGTGACTACTCAACCCTGCTGTTGCAGGAAAGCAGCCATAGACAATACAAAAACAGACAAGCAGGGCTGTGTTCAGTAAAACTTTACAAAAACAAGTGGCACCTGCCATGCTGACCCTTGCTTTAAATTAATAAAATCAATTGCCTTGTGGAGAAGAGGAAATTTATTAGGAATTTGGTAAATAGGAGTTAAAGGTGAGAAAAAGATCTCACTTTATATTTTTTCATTATTGAACCATGTGAATGTATTACCTATTTTTTTTTTTAAGATTTTATTTATTTATTTGACAGAGAGAGACACAGTGAGAAAGGGAACACAAGCAGGCAGAGTGGGAGAGGGAGAAGCAGGCTTCCCACTGAGCAGGGAGCCCGATGTGGGGCTCGATCCCAGGACCCTGGGATCATGACCTGAGCCGAAGGCAGACGCTTAACGACTGAGCCGCCCAGGCGCCCCTGTATTACCTATTTTAAATGCTAAGTATAATGACTGGGAAAGTTTTATGAAATATGTAAAAAAATATAAAAGTGTACAGATAAGTTATTGTTACAGCTACGTATAAGGTATATACATTGGCAATACATTAGACAGAAACCAAGAAATGAAGGGTAGGATGGGGAAATGTGGTTTAGAGGTGACTTAACCATAAACGTAATATTTTTATAGGAATAAAAATGTGAGGAGCGCCTGGGTGGTGCAGTTGGTTGAACGTCCAACTCGATTTCAGCTCAGGTCGTGATCTCAGGGTTGTGAGATAAGCCCCTAGTTAGGCTCCGTGCAGAGTCTGCTTGAGTGTCTCCCTCTCCCCCCAACCTCTCTCTCTCTCTTTCTCAAATAAATAAATCTTTAAGAAAAAAGAATAAAAATATGACTTGAGGAGCACCTGGCTGGCTCAGTCAATAGAGCATGCTACTCTTGATCTTGGGGTCATGTGTTCAAGCCCCACGTTGGGGGTAGAGTTTACTTAAAAAATAAAATTAAATTAAAAAAAATATGTGACTTTGTTAAAAAATCAATATGGGAAGAGAAACCCAAGTATAAATGAAAAGTTAACTGTCTTCAGAATTTAATTTGTTTTGTAAAATTTGACAAGAACTGTCTTTTTACAGTTACTCATATTTGTAATTATTCTTTGGAAGGTCTTAATTACAGAACATGGTGACCTGGGGAATAGCAGATTTTTAGATCCAAGAAACAAAATTTCCTTTAAGTTTGATCACTTACGGAAAGAAGCAAGTGACCCCCAGCCAGAGGACGTAGATGGAGGTCTGAAGTCTTGGAGAGAATCCTGTGACAGTGCTCTAAGGGCCTATGTGAAAGATCATTATTCCAATGGCTTCTGTACTGTTAAGTATCTGCCTGCTTCATTATTAAAGAATGTTTTATTTCTTACATTTACCTTATCCTTTGGGGGATTTGGCCAGGCAAACATCACTTCTTCTTAAGAGTCTCCTCTGTATTTTATTCCCTAACTCATTTTTGAAAGAGTTTGTATGAATGGAAAATTTTATATGGAAAATTCTTTTTAAAAATCCCAGTGCATAAAAATATTAAATTTCATTGTATCCTATTTCACCTTTGTCTTATTTATTCATCAGAAATTGCCTTATTATCCATCAAAAAAAGTTTTTAAACATCTTTAGACATGGGGAAAAAGTAAATTAAGATTGTCAAGACAGCTATTGCCACATTTATAACTTTTTGGTATAGGCATTTTTATAGAAAGGTACTTCTTATATAGTTTACATGCTTTCAGTGGATTGTCAAAACTATTTGAACTATTTTTTTTTAATCGGGTAATTTGACTTTTTTTTTTTACTACCTCTTGATATTAAAAAATGCTACATTTGACTCTATCATGATTTTTCCTTTGTAAAATTGCAGATATGATTTAAAAATGTCTATTAGAATATTTTCAGTATGTAATGATGATGAGTTAAATGGCAGTAATAGAATATTAGTTAAGAGCCCTTACTTGAAGCCATACTAACTTGTTTGAATCCTTGTCTTGCCACTTAATTAGCTATGTGACCTTGGGCAAAGGAGTTAACATCTCAGTACCTGTTTTCACTTACAAAATGGAAATAATAGTTCTTACCTCATAGGATTGTTGTGAAGATTGAATGAGCTAATAATGCATATAAAATGCTTGGAAAATGACACAAAGAAAGCTCTGCCTAAATGTTGGATATTGTTATTATTACATGTTTTTTGTTTGTTTTTTGTTTTTTAAATAATGGAGAAAACCCATTATGGTGGATAAGTACAGTTCCATTTTGCAACCCAGTATTGCGAAGGAAGACATGACACACACTCTTTTAGAAATTGACTTTTTTCTACTTAACATTTGTTACCTATTTAAAATTTGGCACTACCTGTTCTTATTTTGGAGAGCTTCTACACCAAGTAACCCTACTTTGTCTTTTCTCACTTGTCTTAGCTAACGGATGAGCTATAGAAAGCCATGGAATTGTTCTAACAGTGTCTACTGTATCCAAGTGCTTTATATCCTCAGAGCTGTCCTGCTTCATAATTCTTAATGTCACCTCAATATTCCCTATGATATTTTCTATATCGCGTGTTCCAAACCATGCTCAATGTCCTTAGGCATCTTTCTGATCCCCCACATTTTAGTAAGACTGACATGAAATCTTTTTCTCTTCTTTCTACACTCAGCAATCTTCCCTCTTCCACTGTACTTAATCTTAGGAAGACGGATCCTTATTCTTGATTTTATATTATCCTATCTGATACATTTCTCTTTACCTAGAAATAAATATTTTTATTTCTCCTGTCCTTAAGGAGAACAAACTTTTCTTCAGTCATAATAATTTCTGTAAGTTACTTCTCTTCTCTTTTTCTCTCTTGCTCCTCCTCACTCTCCTCCACTTCTTTCCTTCCCTTATCTCTCTCTGCTACATAACCACACCTGGGAGCATTCTGCTCCTACTAGTGCCACTGCTTCATTACCTATCTACTTCTTAACCCTGTGAATTTTGGCTTCAGTCTCTATAGAAATTTCTCTCTGAGGTTATTGATGGTTCCTGAATTGCCTGACTCAGTATCCTTTCCTTCATCCTTGACTTCCGTATGCTATTTCACACTGAGACCAACCAGCTACTTCCAGAAATTCTCTTTTGCTTACACTGCTCTGTCAGCACCCTTTACTCATTCTAAGTCTGTTTGTACTTCTTTTCTTCTCCCCAAACTTTGTAAATGTAGGCATTCCCCATTGCTGTATTTCTCTCTCTTGAAAGCTCATAGTTATTCAGTATAGGGAAAGTAGACGTGAAAACATTTTGTGGACTGTAAAGCACCATTTGTTTTTTTTTTTTTTTTTTTTTTTTTCCTTTGTATTGCATTTCTGTTTTCCTCTTCCACATTAAGGAACAGTTGGGGTTTCTAACTACTAGCTGAATTTCCCAGTTTGTTAATGACACTACCATCTTTCTGGTCATCTCAGCATGCAAATACTTTGGCTCTTTCCCCTTTTTTGCCCTTCACTTGCACTATTTTGCTAGACTTGGTTATGCTTCTGCATCCTGATACCCACTGATACTACCCTGACATATTGCCTAGATTTAATGCTCTGGCCTCCTAACCAACTTCAGCTTTTCCTCCATTGTTCCGGTTATGTTGTTTTGGTTCTGTCCGTTGCCTGTAGAATAATGTCCAGACTTTTTACCTTACATGTAGAACTACGGGACTTAAATCTATTATCCTGGATTATCACCATTTCACTGAACAATCCCCCAGTTTCCTGTCTGAACAGTTTACTCATCTTCCCTCTCAGTCTCTGCTTATGAGTATCTCACCTGTCTTGTAAGGCCCAGCCTAACTGGCATCTCCCTTGTACCCCTAGTCAGGAGTGGTATTTCCTTCTGCGTTCATTGTACCTGGGTCTCTTGTGGAACTAAACATGTTCTGCTCTGTGTTCACATCCCATGAAGTCTTGTGAGTTATAAGCTCATCCTGCCTGATTCTTTGTCTCCCCCAAGAACTTAGTATGCTGCTTTTGTACAGTGTTTGTCACTTAGATTAAATGTTTTCAGAGTCTAACTTTTTTTTTTTTTAACAATAGGTTTATGCTAAAACTATAGATGGGCAACAGACCATTATTGCATGTATTGAAAGCCACCAGTTTCAGCCTAAAAACTTCTGGTAAGAAAGCAGATGTTCTCTTCTATTTGTATCTAACTTATATTGGAAAGAAACCAAACTGGCAGTTGAAACTTGGTTTTTAATCTAACTAGTTTGGGATAACTTATTTGACTGAGAGACTTCAGTTCCCCATCTGTAAAACGAGGGATTTAGATATGAACATTTAGATTCCTTTCAATTCTGAGATTTTATAATCTATCTTTTTAAAAAGTGCTCTTAATATCGAGTGAGAATAAGTGATTGATTAATAAAGTGCCTAGTTGAAAATCTGAGTTTTACTTGGGTTTGGTTAATAATACGTGAGTTCATTGCAAAACTCAGCAGCCCATCCATCTGTGTGTGGAAGAACCTCCCATGAACAGTATAGGCATGGTTTTCTATTCCAAGACTGAAGAATGAAAGTCAAAATAACTTAGAAAAGGCTTATGTTTAGGCACTTGGATATAGACTTATATTTGAGTAGACAGAGCCTTCGATATGTCAAACTGGAAATGACTTTTCTCCCCCTTTCCCAAATTCTCTGCCTTAGTGGCAAATCACCTCTTTCTTGGGCTAATAGCTAACTATGCAGTCTTGTATGTGTTTTAATAGGAATGGTCGTTGGAGATCAGAGTGGAAGTTCACCATCACACCACCTACAGCCCAGGTGGTTGGAGTACTTAAGATTCAGGTGAGACCCCACATGTTAATAGGCCATGTTAAAATGTCACATCTTGAAAACAAACATGGAAGTTGGTATTTGAAGTAAGGAACAACTATATGTAGATAGATGCAAAGGAAGATGGACGGTAGTAAATAGAAATAGGAGCCTCCTTTGTGGGGAGGTAGTTAAAAAGAGCTATTCTGGATTGATAAAGGATAGTCATGTGGTATGTACTGCTTGCTTATTATTTTTCTCTTCCAAATATAACCTAAGGTTTTTCCAGGAATTATCAAATAGCAGTTCTGGGGGCACCTGGGTGGTTCAGTCAGTTAAGCATCTGCTCCTGATCTCAGCTCAGGTCTTGATCTCAGGGTTGTGAGTTCGTTCAAGCCTTGCATTGGGCTCCACACTGGGCATGGAGCCTACTTAAATAATAATAATAATAATAATTTTTAAAAATAGCAGTTCTAAGAAAGAGGAAAACAATTATTAAGTGACTAAGTAGCAGCTGCTATAACTTACTTAGGGTCCCTTGTATATTACCTCATTTAAGTGTGTACATAGACATAAAACTTAACTCTTTGCTCTGAAAAGAGCTACATGAATGGGATTATTGTTTTGTTTTTTACAGTAATAACAGAAGATTTTAAAATCAAGTAAATAACAGAGGAACTAGAGAGAATTGCCAGGTGTCATCAAGTATGGAATATAAGTAACCAAACTGAGCAGATTTCTAATGCTTGTTTCAGAACAGATAGGCAGGTGAATAAGGAGCTTGTTAATTCATTGGATGCCTGTCTGGGTCAGAGTCTTCTGATATCCTAGCAGAGATTTGACTTTCAAATTGAGGGTGATTTAATTCTTAAGCCCAACTAACTCTCAGGTCAGATTAAAAGTTAATGATAACTGAGAAAATCAGTATTTAATCGTACCTCTATTATATTGCGTTAAGACTTGCTTTTATAACAATTAGCAAGAGCTGCCTTTTTAAACGGTATAATTTAATCAGAGCATATGTGGTAGATATCATCTGTACCCACTCTTTTCAGGATAGCTCCCTGCTACAAGTAACAGCAGCTTTCTTCCTGGGAACTTTTCCTAGCCACAGAAACATGCCCGACTCAGATGAGGCAAGCTAGAAATGTTAAATTCACAGCTCTGGAGCAATCTGTAGTGCCATACAAGAGTTGGTAGATAAATATGCCAGCTTCCTCACCCATTAGGTCGGACAACTCTGAAGCATGTTCTGCTTAGTCTTCCAGAGTCCAGGGCCCACACCTATAACACTTTCTTCCCTTCTGTGTCTCAAGACCGCAGTCCTTACTAGTCCTTCCTGAGATTACCTCCCAAATAAACTACTTCCTCTCAAATCTTTGTCTAGGGGTATGCTTCTGGGGGAGCCCAACCTAAGACAACATATATATTATTCTACTTCTGTTTACTGTATATATGAGTAGCCTAATGCTTTAGATCTCCCGTAACTGTGACATTAGCATTAACCGAGTAGCTTACTATAAATTTATGTAACTTTATTTTCTTCTGGAAGGAAGTAGTTGCTTGTGTTTCAACTTTGCCAATGCAAACCAATAAATTAAGTGTATATGTCATAAAGGGTGATAGTTTCTGATAAGACTTCAAATAGGGGTCAGTACCTAGACCTTATTTACACCTTCTAACCAGATTGGCTCATCACACCTTGGGGAAAAGCTTGCTTCATATAGGTATCTTAAAAATCAGAGTGAGAATTACTTGGAAAAGTCACTAAGATATTTAGCCCTTTGGTTATTCTATAGGCAAAAGGGTAGTTCTGGGAAGTCAACACTTTCTGAGGATTTATGTTGATGATAGTCATGTTGAAATTTTTATTAGCAGATGAGACCTAGAAAGGTTTTATTGCTTTTGGCAACTTTGAAGCTGGGGAGATTCTGGCCAAGGATCTCATTGAGGATATCTGATGTCATTGTCCTCCCAGCCCTTGGACTCCTCCCCCTAGGCACCTCAGTAAAATGGTTTGTTCCCTTCCCTGCCCAAAAAAGAAAAAGTTTTGTTTTACAACAGAGTTTGCAGCACCCAGCTGGTTCTTGATCTTGGAGTTGTAAGTTCAAGCACCGTGCTGGGTATAGAGATTACTTAAAAATAAAATCTTTAAAAATTTTTAAAAATTAAAAAAAAAGCAATCCTCAGAGTTTAAGCTTAATTTGTCATTGGTGTATTAGATAATGAAGTCAATATTTTTAGAATTTTCAACTGAGTTTATAAACAGCAAGCCTTAGTGGCCTTATTCTATATTCCTGTCCGTGTTCTAGTTCTTACGACCCATGCAAACCAGTTGCATAGTCCTTATTTTTGGATAAAAAAAGATGTGCCTTGCATAATTCCTTCTTTCAGATGGGTTCTGAGACACCTGTCTCAAATATGTAAGTCCTTGTTTCTTCTCTGGACAGAGCTCCATTTTTTTAAATATCCCTCATCCTGTTGGTACTCACTCCTCTTCCTAGTGTTCTTTTCAGCCTCTGGACTTTCAGTTTCTAGTTAAAAAATGATCAAACAAAACTAGTGTCTGGGTGTGACCCACCTGTATTTTGAACATCCTTGTCCTTGTAACATAGGCAAGCCAGATCTGAAGACTCAGAGGGGGCCCCATAGGACCAACCAGGGGGGTCCTTGGTTTTGCATAGGATAGAAATGAAACTCAAGCCAGGAGGAAGTGAGAGCAGAGTTTATTGAATAGTGTAAGTTAGCAGATGGAGTGTCTGGGAGACTCAGAAAAGGAAAAGTGAGTCTCCCCATCACTTGGGGTTAGGGATTTATACTGGAAAGGGATCCAGGGTACATGTTCCTTCAGGAATTCAGGGTAGTTTCCAGTTAAAGGTGAGTGCCAGGTGAACAATAGGTGTATTCCATAAATCACCAAAGGTAGGGTGTGTTAATGCCAGTGTCAACCAAGGTTTGTTCGAAGCTAATGTCCCAGAATGTGCTTGGGATCCGGTTCTTAGATGTTATCAGGTATTTGGGGGCCTGGGATGAAACCTAGAAAATGATTAACTTTCTTGTGTCCCCTTGGAGTGGGAACATAGCTTCTTTGGTTTACTCAGATGCAAAGTATGAGAACATGAGTAAATAGGACTTAGCAGAGAAACAGCAGAAAAAGGGCCTTTCTAGAATGGAGTTCATTCGGCTTCCCTATCTCACTTGTCTGTTGGAATTTTAACCTTTATATGTCATCATTACTTAGCCCAGTCTTTTTTGCCCAGATCTTTTCTGTTCTGATTCTTGCATGTAGGTATTACAGGCATTTATCAACTCCCTGCTTTTCCAGTGTATTCTTAAGTTGTCTTTTTCTCTTTAAACTCCTTTAGAAAGCCAAAAGATGAAATGTAAGTGTTTGGAGAAGGTATGGAAAGTCTAGTTTGTGTTGCGCATCTGGACAGAGTCACCGGTTTTTGTCCCCTTAAATAAGGCTCTGTATGGATTCATATTGCCCAGGGAAGTCCTTTTGTTGCTAATAGGATCGTGGTTTCTGCCTAGATGAAGGCTTGACTGTTTTAATCCCCTTCTAATGATATCTTAGAAGAGTGTCCCTAATGAGACATGTTACTTCTACCTGGATCAGGGAATTTCTAATTTTGTGACAGAACTTAACAGTGGGAGGTATTATGCATGTTGGACATGGTTTTAGTTCTGGAATTTGACCTAATTCATATTCTAGTTCCTCTTCCTACTCTATATGTGAACATGGATAAGTTATTAAACTGCCTCAAGCCTCAGTTTCCTTATCTGTAAAATGGGAATAACGGGCGCCAGGGTGGCTCAGTCAGTTAAGCGTCTGCCTTCAGCCCAGGTCATGATCTCACGGTCCTGGGATCGAGCCCAGTGTCAGGCTCCTTGCTCAGCAGGGAGCCTGCTTCTCCCTTTCCCTCTGCCTGCCAACCCCCCCATCTCCCGCTTGTGCTCTGTCAAATAAATAAAATCTTTTAAAAAAATAAAAATAGGAATAACAATGGTCCCTGTTTCAGAGTTTTTGTAAAGATTGAATGAGATCATATACGTAATAACTAAAATGTTTGGCATAGTGTTTAATGTAGAGTAAGGACTCAGTAGCTGTAGTAGTGCAGGTACAGTTCTTTTTTTCTGCTTTATCTCTACAAACATTCCTTTTTGTCCAAATGTCTCCTGGTGGCCTGGACTAGATGAAGGAAACGGGCAGTACCTAGACTACTATTCTAGCATTATGCCCCAGTTTCACTCCCTCCACGTGATTTTCTTCATAACACAAGCGTAATCTTTCTAAAACATTCCCTTTCCCTGAGTCCCATCACCTTTAATAGGATAAAGTCTGGACTCTTAACATGGTTTATAAGGCAGTTTGCTTTTCAGAGTCTGTCTCCACCTCACATCAGAGCACTGTCTCCTGCCACACTACCCTCCCACACATACTCATCTACAGTGAGTTCTTTATTCTTCCCTAAACTAAACCATTCTCTCGTACTTTTTTTATCCCCTTGCTAGATGTCCTTCTCTACTTGTCCACTTAGGTGACAACTCCTATTTGCAAGACCCTGTTCAAATGCACATAACAAAAGGATACTCTCATCCTATTTTATGTGGCCAGTTTGTAGCCATGTTAAGATGATTGAACCTATCTTGTAAGTTGCCAAAACTTCCTGATATGTCATTGGTTAGTCTGTCTCTTGTGTATGCCTCCTTCTTGCTAATTGGTCTCATAATTGTAGCACCCCACTTTACCATACATCCTCAGAACTGCTTTTGTCTTGCTTTTTTGTAGTCTGATTTGCCAGTAGCATATTTTTTCTCAATTTGTCTTTAACTGTCAATTAAGTTTTTCCTGCACTTGGTCAGATCTACTTACCAATATTAATGATTGTATATGTGGAGGGATGTATAAGGGATTAGGATCCATTAAAATTCCTTGGTTTTCACAGAGAAAAACTAATGTTAGGTTTTATTTTAATTATTTTAATACTCTTAAGAGTGGAATCTTATTTAAGGTCTTTGTATTCACAATACTAGCACAGTGCCTGGAATGTAATAACACATAATAAATATTTGTTGAACTTAATTAATAATCAGTTTCCCCTGCTAAGAAAAGTGAGAATTCTTAAAAATTTAAAGTGTTCTATGAATTTTAACCACCATTGTGAGTTACAGTTGGTCATATTAATATTTTGTTCAGAGTTGGTAAAGATTGGAGATGGCTTTAAAAAAAAAAAGATTGGGCATGGCTTAAAGCATGGATTCATACCTTAGCAATAGGTTTCTATATGAACTACACATAAACTTGCTCAACCATTGTCTCACACAGGTTCACTATTACGAAGATGGCAATGTTCAGTTGGTTAGTCATAAAGATGTACAGGATTCAGTAACTGTTTCGGTGAGTGTGGAATACTTAATATCTGTCTCACTTGTACCTCAGTTTTTTTTAAAAAGTTGATTTTGATCCTGAGTACTGATTCTGCCACTAGAAATTCAGTTTGTTTTCAGTGCTTTGTTTTTGGCAGCTTATAAAAGTATGCAATCAACCCACTATATTAGTTCACAGTCTTTGACTAAATATAAGAAGTCATTATGTAACATAACATGATATAATGACAAATATTGATAATGGCTTTAGAGAATCCACATTTCTTTCTTTCTCAATTGTGAGATTTGCTCAAGGATAGCAATATCTTTAGTCAATAAATACCAGGAAGAAGGAAAGTTTGCCAGCAAATCCTATAGGGCTACATTCGTATCACTAGAGAAGCTGAACATTTTTAGGAATACTCAATTAAAAAGTATGTGTTCTATACCTGGAAAGAAGGGACATAAGTTTTTTTTGTATTCTCAATACTTCTTTATATCCTAGAAGTTATCGAGCACCTTCAAATAGCTTTTGTTTGGGGCACCTGGATGGCTTGGTCGGTGGAGCCTATGACTTGATCTCAGGGTTGTGAGTTCGAGCCCCATGTTGAGTGTAGAGCTTACATTAAAAAAAAAAAAAAAAATCTTAAAAAAAAAAATTGGTCCTGGGATCAAGCCCTGCATTGGGCTCCTTGCAGAGCTTGCTTATCCCTCTCCCTCTGCTGCTCCCTCTGCTTGTGCTCTCTCTCTCCCAAATAAATAAATAAATAAAATCTTTAAAAAATAAATAAAACTTTTTAAAAAATTAAAGGGATACTTGGGTGGCTCAGTTGGTTAAGCATCCAACTCCTTATTTTGGCTCAGGTCGCGATCTCGGGGTTGTGGGATCAAGCCCCACATTGGGTTCTGTGCTCTGCAGAGAGTCTGCTTGAGATTCTTTCCCTCTGCTCCTCCCCCCCCAACAGCCGCACGCACTCTCTCTCTCTCTCTCTAAAATAAATAAATCTTTAAAAAATAAATAATTTTAAAAACAAAAAAATAGCTTTTGTTTATGTTTATCTGTCAATATATACCTTATTAGAAATTAAAACTGAGAAATGTTAAATATTTATTAATTTAAAAATATAATAACAGGGACACCTGGGTGGCTCAGTCAGTTAAGCATCTGCCTTCGGCTCAGGTCATGATCCCAGGGTCCTGGGATCAAGTCCCACATCAGGCTCCTTTCTCATCAGGGAGCCTACTTCTCCCTCTCCCATTGCTGCTCCCCCTGCTTGTGCTCTCTCTCTCTCTGACAAATAAATAAAATCTTTTAAAAAAATTACAATAAATTCATTACTTGTTAACCTAAGTAACATTTTCATGAAAAACAACTATATTTTCCAACCAACAAAAAAAAGAAAAATAGTGCAAAGAATGGCATTGATTTACATTTTTACGAATTGCATAGTGTCTGACTTAATAAAAGACAACTGGATTCTCATATGTGCCCACACATTCCATTAGCCATCAGAGTGATGAAGCCATCACACATCATGTAGCTTCTGGGACCTGCATTATGCACACTTGAGAGGGGAAGTAGAAAAGCAAATGATTTGTCTTAGTGTTGTTGTGAAAACAAAAGATGGTTTTGACTGAAAGAATCTGGGGACTGCTGCTCTAGGCAGAAAAATCTTAACCTTTTAATTCTGTTCTACTTAATGATGAAGAGAGAATGAAAAATGAACCAAAGTGAAAAGGATATGTTAATATTGTACCTGAATCATGTAAAGCAAAATGTGGTTGGTTGAACATCGTAAGTAGCAAATAGAGGAGTATATGAGTTTAACATATATGGCTAATATTGGTGAGGGCATTGTTTATATCATCTTAAACTAGAGATATTTTCAAGGCATAAAAATTTCAAGACATTTGGGGCGCCTGGGTGGCTCAGTCGGTTAAGCAGCTGCTTTCGGCTCAGGTCATGATCCCAGGGTCCAGGGATCAAGTCCCACATCGGGCTCCCTGCTCTGCGGGAAGGCTGCTTCTCCCTCTGCCTCTGCCGCTCCCCCTGCTTATGCTCGCTCTCTCTCGTTCTCTGATAAATAAATAAAAATCTTCAAAAAAAAATATTTCAAGACATTTGGGCATACTGTGGTAGATTGGAAAGAGCATGGGGTCTTTTTTCAGACCCTGTCTTTATCTTTCAAGAGCCATATAATTTTGGTCTAGTCACTTACGAGGATTCTGTTTTCTCATCTGCAAAATGGAGGTGATGCTAATAACAGATCTACTTCACAGGGTTGTGAGAATCAAAGAAGGTAACGTGCATGGGAGCACTTGACAAACTATAAACTGTTCTACATATCTTAAGATTTCTTTAAGATGGTCTTTTCAGTATCCTTTTATTGACTGCTTATACTTAAAAAAAAATCCTATTTCCCCTCTTCCTCCATTAGAATGAAGTCCAAACTGCCAAGGAGTTTATTAAAATCATAGAACATGCAGAAAATGAATATCAGGTAAGAAGACTTGGAACTAATTTTTCTAGATCTTTAGTACCTTATTATTTTGCTGCTAACACATTTTGTTAGACTTCTCTTTGTTCTTTTAACATAAATATCGGTGTTGTTCAGTGTAAGTATGGAGACTACAGACCTTGCAACCTGGCATTGTGCTTACAGTCAAGGTTTCAACATTGGAAGGGATTATAGCCCTAGTTTTAGAAATAATGTAAGTGGGCTTCTTAACTCGCTTCAGAAATGGGAGAGGAGCTTACTAGGAATATTACATCCTGTCTGTCCTTCTTAGAAGACTCAAGCATGTCCTTTGACTACAGAGTTACTTTCCTAATCACAACCATCCATTTCCGTTCAAGCAACTTATCTTCAATTATCTATTGCAGACAGCAATTAGTGAAAACTATCAAACAATGTCAGACACCACATTCAAGGCCTTGCGCCGGCAGCTTCCGGTTACCCGCACCAAAATCGACTGGAACAAGATACTCAGCTACAAGATTGGCAAAGAAATGCAGAATGCTTAAAGGCTGAATGTAGGATTCTTCAGTATGTGGAAAGAAAGGATTCAACATGCGGTCATATGATAAATAAGTGATTTATAAACAAGAGTGATATTTTGCTAGGGCTTTCAGAGCTAACAGGTTTTCTAGCCTCATGGAATACTGTTGAACCTATAGCATCGTCTTGATTCTTTTGTGTTCTCTGCCTTGTAATTTTCTGTTTTCACTATATCTACTTGTAAATTTTTTTTTTTTTTAATTCTGCCACATTTAATGATGGAGAGAGAGAGAGAGATCTATCCTGGAGTCATTTTACTGTTTAGAAAATTTTCCTAGCCATGAAGCCCTGTTACTGATATAGACAGGTCATACGCTCAGTACTTTTCTACTCCTGTCCTTCAAAGCACTTCTGGTACTTCAGTGGTTTTTACTGATCCACCAACAGCTAAAGAGGCTACGCTACAAACTAGCTGAGTGGAAGACACATTCATCCTTCTCCCTCCAACTGCTTTGATCATCATTTATAGCATCTCATAACTGTAGTTTTCAAAAGTTTGGATTGGGCTTTTCAGGTCCTTTTGTGGGAGCAAAGGAAGTTTTCTGGAAATTCCATTATAGTCAGCTTCTCTAGGGAAGTTGTTTTTAAATCCAAAGACTTGAACCACATTCCCTGCACATGAACGTGTTTGCTTTTTTTCTCTTCCCTCATTGTCTCCTTCCCATCTAGTACCATTATAGTTACAGACATCTGCATTTTTAGAAGGGTTTTACCCATTTATTATTTTTTATTATTCAAGAACTGCTGACATACTAGGGATGTAATAGAGTATAAAACTTGAAAAATGCAGATGTTGAAGGAATAATAGGTATCTTGTGCTTTAATACTTTGTGGCAGGATTGTACTATAAGCCGATGAATCAAACAACTATGTAAATCACAAACAAAAACTAAAAATGAACCAAAGTGAAAAGGATACGTTCCAGGCAGTATCTTTCTATTGTAACCTGTTATTTAAGGGAATACTAGTGATTTGTTCTAAATAGGATGTAATGTAAAACTTGTTCCAAATTACTCTTCCTCAGTTCTGCCTGCCAAGAAAATGTAACTGTGATATAGCAACCCTTCCCAGGTATATTGGCAGGTATATGTGTGATCTCAGAATACACAGGTGACATAGATATGATATGACAACTGGTATTGGTGGATTCATTTACATTGTTTACACTTCTATGACCAGGCCTTAAGGGAAGGTCAGTTTTTAAAAAACCAAGTAGTGTCTTCCTACCTATCTCCAAATAAATGTCAAAAAAGAAGGGTGTTTGTGCTTCAGCTTTGTTTTTGCTCAGTAATACAGTCAAGCAAGTTTGTTTCCAAGTGACCTGTTGAGCTGTGTAAGCATTTTTGTTTATTTCAAATAAAATATATTTGTATTATGTGTCATTCATACTATCCATTCATATCACACTATCCTCTGTATCAGGTAGTCCAATAGAAATATACCTGTTTTGTTCTTAAATTGTCTGAGTCTCTCCTTTTCAATCCATCTCTTCAGTTTTTGTTCTCAAGGTAAGATAGAACCGTGTTTGGTCTTATTTGATGAGAATGTTCAGGGTTTCCGAAATTGGTTCCTACCTATTACATATTCAGCGATTATCCAAACACTTGGAAAGAACAGCTCTTTTTTTTTTTTTATTTGAGCATTGTCTCTATGGATAATACTGCTCTTCGCCCAGAGGCTACGGATGGTTCACAGGTTTTTTGGTTTTTTTCTTTAAGATTTTATTTTTAAGTAATCTCTACTCCCAACATGGGCTCAAACTCACAACCCCAAGATCAAGAGTTGCATTGCTCTACCAACTGAGCCAGCCAGGCACCCCAAAGTTTTTGTTTTTGTTTTCCATTTCTAGTTATCTTCTCTGTCATTGAGAAAGCAAGGCCCAAGTATGGCTGTGGTCACTAGGCAGGAAGTAGAAATGAAAGAATCCCTGACCTTGGGTGATATTTCACATTGACTTAACTCTAAATACAGCTTCCCTTCCGTGCAAATTGGACTTCGCTACAGACATGAGAGAAAGGTTTTTATCCTGGTTCCTAAGAGAGAACCCGAGGAGTTGCAGTGATTCACATTCCATCTAAGGCGAGATCAAATTCCCACCTTTTAGGGGGAACGTCTGTTGTACTACACTCTGTACTTGTACCGCAAACAGATTCGAATGTTCTTGCCTTTAACTCCATCAGCCTGTCCCCAGCCTATCCCATCCATTTCCCTAGCCCATAGACTTTTGTAAAAACTCTTAATCTCTTGGCCATCTGAAGCCCTTGGTTACTTGTATAATTGGGAGGAAGTCAGCACTTCTTGCCAAGTCCTGCAGAGACCCGACTTCCTTAACCTTCAGCAGAATATTTGCTTGAATTGTGTTCATTTTATCAGTGCACTGCTGCAATCAGCCTGTGGGGTCCTAGGGCAAAGGTTTCTCAGCCAGATGGAAAGCAGTTTTCTGTGAGGCCTCACTCCTATATTTGGATTTGAAATTACACTGCTGAAAACTATTTGTTTCATTTGAGCCTGGGTGGTTGTGCTGCTGTTAGTCGCCCAGTTTCCAGTGCCTGTTCTCTTTTATAATCTAGAATTTTGATGCTGGACTCATCTAGGTTTGGGAGATGCTTGGCAAACCTTGGCACATTTTCTCCAAACTCACAAAAGACTGACACGTATCTGAATGTCCATTTATAATTTTATAATCTTACATAAAACTACCAAGGTGCCTACTGCTTGGGAAATCAAAGAAAGGAGGATTGGTAAATACAGAACAAAACCGGATGGTCCCATAAGACAAGTTGAGCTAGCTAAAATTCTCCCTTGAACAGAGTATGTATAAAAAGACAGTAGATCTTAGCTCTTTGAGGGCAGAAACCAATCTCGTACCTCTTCAAATCCAATGTATCAAAGAGCACTATTACACATAAGAATATACTGTTGATTCTCCTTATTCACAGGAAGTGTTGTCAGCAAACACCGAGTTGGCAAATACTAAACACTGCTCGTAGGGGAATACAAGATTAGGTTCCTGGGAACTTCTGGCCACAACATTTTAGTCAACGGATCAATACATGATCTTGTTTTATATGTGTTTCTATTTAAATCACCTTATTTAATATACATTGTTTATTCATTAACATTGAACTCCCAGTCAACAGCAATAGAACTCATGCCTGAACGAAGGTTAAGGAATTTTCTCTGTGAGGCCTATCCCGGCATTGTGCTTAGGAACCCCAGATAGCACTGCAGCACCACACAGGCATGGGGGCCATTTTAAGCAAGGAGATCACCAACAAAAAGGACAAACATGCAAAATGTGTACCATGAAAAGGATGTTTGTTTAAAATAGGAGCTGAAACAAGAAGGCAGACCATTACCTTGTTTCATTTCAGCTAGGGACACATACACCGGGCAACTCGAATTTGTTTTGCCACTCTCTGCACATGTCCACGAATGACTACAAAGGTACCACAAGTACCGATTTGGGGGTGATGAATAAACTTTAGGGAGTAGGTGAACTTGCAAAGACAATCTGCAAATAATGAGGATCAGCTGTACCTCCCACAGCCTCTCACCAATGTCAGCATTCAGTTGAAGGGCGACTTACAGCTGCCTTAAGGACTACAGTCTAGCTGGAATACCTGAACTGAGAGAACATTCAAATGCTGAATTGTAGAACCCAAGTAACTATGAGGTAACAAGAAGTAATGAAGAAAATACAGAGCTTTTTCATATTCTCCAAAGTAGTTCTCTTGGGAGGCTATATGGGTTTATTCTAGTAGTGTGGCTGGCCAAGGTTAACTTTCAGATTCCCTTCAGTGTTACTTGGACCCATACTAAAATCAACCACTTTAAAGTCAGACCCTTACAAGTGCAGATGGATTTGGGGAAGGTTTCAAGAAGTGAGACCTAAGCTGGATGTCAAAAGTGGGAAGGAAGACCATTCTAGACATCTAGACAGCCATGTGTGAAAATAATTATAACACGTGAAGTGTACTTTTCTAGATGAAACTGGTTTAGAGAGGTTTCATTGTAACCACAGGCACATCACATCACATTTTTACTCAAGTTGGTACTGCACTACCCATTTGCATGTTTTGACATCTAGGAGATGGGCCTAACCAGAGAGGAAGGGCGTGTTAGGTATCCAAAAGTAATGGGGACTTAGATCTGCTTATCAGAAAGGAGCCAGGCATTCAGTGTGGGTGTGGCCGATGGTACGTTTTTGAAATGGTAAGTAACAAGGCGATTTTAAGGGGTTCCACCCTTTCCTACTCTCAAACCTCCCCAGGTAATCTCGGAGAAAAAGGGTAAAATCGGCTCTTCTAGTGTTTTCCTCTACTTGGCATAATCAACTTCTAAGACAAATTCTAAGACAGAACTTCCCTGCCCTGTTTTCCCCTTCCCATTAGCTTTGGTTCCCATTGACTTTGCATTTCCTGTTGCTAAAATCTGTTATTCCTGGCTTTAGTTGGTTGTTGGCCTGGGAAAAGGCACAAGAGTAGCCCAGCTGGAGCGTGACCTGGGTGCTGGACATTCCTCACACTACGTTAGATTGAGTGTGTGGCCTCCTACAGGGAATTACTTTGGAGAACAACACTACCTTTGATATATTTGGAACTCTGGTATATTTGTTTAAAGACATTTTTTTATATAACTTTTATTATCTTTGCCCCATTCTAGTGTGTGTGTGTGTTTTATTAGGGAGCATAAACAGATGCAGAGGCTTGTTTTATGTTTGTCGTGGGAGCCCCACCCCCCCTTAGTTTGTCTTAATAGTCTGTCTTCTGAAGCGCGCTGCTCTTTTTTACTTCTCTTCCTGGTACTGATGCTGTAGCTATTAACCAGTTACTGCCTCACGGAGGAACCTCTTGCTCGCAGGCTGATATTTTGATGACTGGGGCAACCCTTGCTTATATACTCGTAACAATTAAAGAGCAATACAGACTGGAATGCAATTAAGTGCCCAAATACGTAGCTCAAGGGCAGGGATCACCAGCCTTTCCACTAAAACGAAACCTGTGCGGCTGAGAAAAGTAATGACTGTTCGTGCTGGCGGAGCCCCTTGTCCCTCCCTCCCACACGTACACACACCTTTATCTCAGAGACACTTGGTTCTTTCCCCCGAACTTCTTTGGCTCTTATGCCTTCCTCCCTGCGTCTGAAAAGCCCGGGGAGGGAGAATGGGGGAGGGGGGCGTGCCGCGCTTCCGTACTGGTTTCTGTCCCTAGCAGTCTGGGGGAGGTGCTGGATGAGCTGTCCCAGCCCAGCGGCAGCCAACCCAGGTCCCAGTCCCTGCCCTTTGCTCTCCCGCTTTTCAGTAAGTCCCGAGGCCCGGGGGGGTGGGCGTGGGAGTAGCCCCAGCTAAGGCTCGGAAGTCCGCCAGGGCGGCTAGGGGGGCCCCAGGCGGTAGCCACGTTCGGATTCTGGCTCGAAGCCAGGGGAGGGAGCTTGGGGTAAGGGGAGGGCCCTGAGGGAGGGGTCAGACTCCTTAGGAAAGAGTTAATGGGAGGAGGGGGAGGGGATAGGACGGAGAGACCGAAGGGAAGGCTCAGGTAGGAAAAGAACAGAGGAGGGAAGCCTGGTGGGGAGAAGGGAGCCTGCAGAACCAGGGGTCAGAGTTAGGGGGCTTCCCCCTGTTGCACCCGCATCCCAGGGCCGCCAACTTACATCCGCGGCGGCGACTTTCAGTTTCATTTCCACGGACCCTCCTGCCTGGGCCGCAGCCGCCGCCGCGATGCCCAGTAAGTTCAGCTGCCGGCAGCTCCGGGAGACGGGCCAGTGCTTCGAGAGTTTCCTGGTCGATCGGGGACTGGACATGGAGACAGATCGCGAGCGGCTGCGAACCGTTTATAACTGGGATTTCAAGATCAGGTACGGGCCGGCCCACTCCCCGGCCCAGATTCGCGGGCCCAGCTCGCCGCCACGACCCCCGCCGCGGGGCCACCCTTCCCGCCCCGGGGCGCAGAGGGACTCAGCTCCACCAGTGGCGCAAGCCGGTCCCGGGGCGGCGCAGACCTCCCCTCCCGCGCCGTGCCCACGCCCCGCCAGCGCCGCCCGGAGCCCGCCCGCTCTGCCCGGCCGGGCCCCTGCGCCCGGTCCCCGCGCAGAGCCTCCCGCGCAGCCCGCGCCCCCCCCTCCCCACCACCACCGGCGGTCCGGGCCGGGGAGCGGGGTCCCGCGCTCACGCGCCGCTCGCGGGGGGAGGGCGGGGAGCGCGGGGGGTTGCGCTCGGGGTGGGGGGAGGGGAGCGCGGGAGGGGGGCCCAGGCATCGCGGGACCGCGGGAGGGAGCTGCCTGCCGCTGGCGGCCGGCCCTGGCGCGGGCTCTGCGGGGACCCCCCGCCCCGCTGCCGAGGGGCTGCTGCAGGGGGACTCCGCTATCCCGGGGAGCTGAGCGGGGCCGGGGTCGGAGGGAGAATCTCGGGCAGCTCGGCAAAGAAGAAAAGGTCGCAAACTACGTGCGTACCAAACCTCCATTAGCACCTGTGGCTTCTCCATGGAGACCCAGGGCCAGCCTCCTGGAGGCCCTTCTCCCCCTGTGGCTGCGGGCTGTTTGGTCCCCTTTTCCGGCTAGCATCGAAGTGAAAATCAGACACTTCTCTCTGGCAAACCACAGAATTGTGCTTCAGAAGCACCTATCAGCAGGCTGCAGCCTTGGGCCGAAAACCACGACACGATTTAACAGGGATAAATGTGAAGACTTACACAAATAAATACGGGGTGGTGGGGATGTCGGCTTCCTGTCTTTCCTCCTGAAAAACGCTCTGGGTTTTAACAGACCAGAAGGCCGGTGTGGCTGCTAAAAGAGTCAAAGAAGTGGTAGACTGTGTTAATAGAAGTGTGGTTTCGGTTGGGGGAGGACGTAGTGACCAGATCATATCTGGATTTTTTTTTTCCCCCAGTGATGAGTGTCACATTCTAAGAGGGACATTAACAGGCTCGAGCAGCATCTGAGAGAGGGGCAACCATTATGACCTGTTTATGCCCTCACCCTGTGCTCGGCACTGTGGGGAATATAAAGATGAATAATACGCGAGCCCAGGGGAGCCAGAGGCTATAATAAGGCATGGTGTATGCATGCATACAATATACTATCATAAATGGCCAGATAACATGAGGAATATAATAGAGATAAGGAATATACTTCTCTCTGCCAAAGAGAATTAAGGAAAGAGCAGTTACAACTGAGACATTATCAGCCCTTCACATCCCTGAATTCACCTATGTTCACAAAATATAAGTGCAGCGTGGCTCTGAACACAAGTCAACTACTACTTTTGGCTCTGTTACAGAATGTATTCTTGGATACTTGTTAGACTGGTGGAGAAGACTTTAAGACTATTGTAGTAGGGGAAAGCAAGCTTTACTCCCAACACAGCAAAGACAGCTGGGAACTGATAGCCAACAGCAGAGAGTTGGGTCAGTGGATGGGACACATTAAGGGGTGGGGGGCAAGGTTGAGGCCTAATCGAGAAGGGGGTTCAGAGGAGCCCGACTAAAGTTTGGTCAAGGAGAGAGTCTTTTATCAGCTCTAAACCAAAGCTACGCAACATATTCCAGTCCTGGGGAAAAACAAGCTCTGTCAGACTGCATATACGGAAAACCAGATATAATGCACATCATGGGTGAATTTAAGGGGTTTCAAAAGTAATTTTTACTATATGCATTTTAAGATACCACCCCCTGTAATTATTAGGGAATTTTGTGTTTTCTTATGCAAATAGATACCACTCCTCTGTAATTAGGGAATTCGCTGGAGAAGGTGACCTTGACCTTGGCCTTGGGTTTGAAGGCTAGAGGTAGTGTTAATGCTCGGAGGAGGAAGAGAAAAAGCTTCTATGTTGATTCATATTCTGTCATGAGACCCAGTCAAAAAAACCTAAGAGGGGCACCTGGCTGGCTCAGTTGGTAGAGCATGCCACTCTTTGATTTCAGGGTCATGAGTTCAAGCCTCATGTTGGATGTAGAGATTACTTAAAGAAAAAAAAAAAACCTTGAGAAATGTGTGCTTGAAAAGAGAGACATTGGAGAGAACAAGATAGTAATCCTTGACTATTTTGAAGACTGTCATGGTGGAGAGGATTATACCTGTCACTGCAGAAGGCAGAACTAGGTTCATTCAACATACCCCCCTCCCCCTCCCCAGGCCTGGTGGCTGGAGATTTCTGTTACGGTTAGAGAATTCACTGCTGCTTCCTCTGGGCCCTCGGAGCTCGTTCTCCACAGCCAGGTTATATAGCCCAATTGCACTGCCTTGTGTTGTGCTGGAGCTAGTATGTGGCCGGCTCCCCAACCAGACGGTCAGATCATCTGAAGGTGGGGACAGGCTTTTGGTCACATAAGCACCTTTCGGCAGTCCCCAGGTAGGTCGTAGGTGCTCTGTAAGTACTGGCAGGATGGAATTGAATTAGTCGAGTTGATCTAGAGTTGATCTCTGAGAGAATGGGTCACCGGGAGAGCTATAGCAAGTCACCCCCTGGCAGGAATTGTAGGGAGATTTCCTATGGCGGGAGGGGCCAGCTAGGTTATTTCAGGATGTTGTGATGCTCGCTGCCAGGTTGGTCATTATTTAGCAAATAATGTTTAATGAGGCTCTGCGACTGTGCCTGGGTTCCTGCCTCTAATCGTAGTCTAGTGGGGGTTGGGGTGGGGGGGGTGACAGATGTGTGGACAAATGAAATAGAGTCCTGCAGGGGCTGGGATAGTGTTTAGATAGCTGGAGTTCAGATCTTGGCTGGGCCATTTACGAGTTTTGCACTGGATTTTTGAACAACTATCTAAATTTTCCTGTTACCGCGCCTAAAAGAATGCCCTTCTCTGAGGGTTGGGTGAGGCCAAAATGAGCTCCCTAGGTAAAAGCCTTTACCTTGCGAAGCCTATTGTGTGGGCTCTGGAAGTGGTAGCTGTCATTACTACAGAGATGGTTGGGAGGCTGTCGTATGGAGGAACGACGGGTGTCACGAGAAGTTTCGTGACAGGAACTTGGGGGAGGAGACTCATTCTTTTCTTCAACGAATCTTGGCCGAATACTTCCTGTGAGTAAAGCAAAACTGCATGAGTTGCTGTAGATGCACAGAAGGAACCTGTCTAAGGAAGTCAGCGGCAGTGAAACATCATTATTTAATTACAGTTGTGATAAGTGCTAGAAACAAAAGGTCCAGGACATGATTGGAGTGTGTAACTCGGAGCCTCGACCTGATCTAGGAATCTGAGGTTTCTGGGAGAAGGTGATGTTGGAACAGAATCTGGAAGGATAAACGGGAGTTCACGGACATAAGGGGGAAGGGGACAGCATTCCAGACCCAGGGGGAGTAGCACCTTCACAAGCTGAGAGTGAACTCCGTGACCGTCACGGGAGGCCAGAGGGGAGGCAGGCGCCCCATGGGGCAGGACCTTGCCGCTGCCAAGAGGCCTTGTTTGTTTGCTTACTTTTAATCTTAACAGAAATAGGAAAGCACAGAAAGTTCAAAGTAGGAGTTGACGGATTCAGGGTTGTAGAAAGATGCTTCTGGCGTGAAGAATGGCTGGGTGGTGAGACCTCTCTTGGCAGTAAA
The DNA here is from genome assembly GCF_003265705.2 of Callorhinus ursinus. Lineage (NCBI taxonomy): Eukaryota > Metazoa > Chordata > Mammalia > Carnivora > Otariidae > Callorhinus > Callorhinus ursinus. The sequence goes on along the minus strand of NW_027397071.1, from coordinate 6,961,679 downwards.
GAATACATTTTGCTTCGGGGCCTGGGATGCCCCGCTTTCACAGAACAATGTGTGTCCTTGAAACAGTAAAGAGTCTCACTCCCTGCCCTCTGATAGTTTTTATTCTGTTCTACTTCAGTTTTATAAAAATCCTGGTCTCATGGGGCGCCTGGGTGGCTCAGTCGTTAAGCGTCTGCCTTCGGCTCAGGTCATGATCCCAGGGTCCTGCGATCGAGCCCCGCATCGGGCTCCCTGCTCGGCGGGAGGCCTGCTTCTCCCTCTCCCACCCCTGCTGCTTGTGTTCCTTCTCTTGCTGTCTCTCTCTCTGTCAAATAAATAAATAAATAAATAAAATCTTTAAAAAAATAAAAATAAAAATCCTGGTCTTGACCCACTAATGGGAGTTGCAGCTCACGGTTTGTAAAACACAGAACTAGATGTCCCTTTAAGATCATTGCCAGATTTGGTATTTTGTTCTGAAATGCCATTCCTCTAGCCGCTTTTCCTGCACTGCATCTAAAAAGATTCATTATTGTTCACCATACAATAACGGGCCAAGGGCAGGGCATTACAGACTGAGGATGCCCACAAGGACAGGAAAGTCTGGAGAGTGATCTAAGTAGTTGGGAATGGCCGAGGTACGGTGGAGGGTTGAGGAGGGATTGACGTGAGGACCTGTGCCTCAGTATCTTCTCTAAAACGGGATAATAATAGTTGCTACCTGGTTGTGAGGATTAAATGAGATCATGCATTCAGAGACTTCAGGAGTGTCCAATAAATGTTGATGGTGTTACTGTGTTTGCATTATCCTTGTTATGCAGAGGATCCAAGTATGCCGTATTTAAAAGGTTGGACTCCATCTTATAGACCGTGGGGTCATGAATGGGGGCCATGATCTGATTTGTGTTTGGTGATAACTCCTGATTTAGGGGAAGAAACCCAAATGACTAACAGACAGAAGGAAAGATCCTCGACTATGTCAGTGATGAGGGAAATGCAGATTTAAGCAAGGTACCATTTTTGTTTGTTTGTTTGTTTGTTTATCAGATTGTCAAAAGTTGAAAAGATTGAAGATTGCTGGCGTTAGGGTCTGGGAAAAGGGTATTCTCAAATTCTTGTCAGTGATAACGTTGTCTGTACAACCCATTTAGAGGGTTGTTTGGCAGACCTTTCCGAAGTTGTGAAGAGTCATTCTGTTTGACCCGGAAGTTCTGCTTTGAAGGCATTTGTCCCATGAGTCTCCTACAAGAGTTTTTGTGCATGGATGGTTATTATAACATTTGAAATAGGCAAAAATTGTAGGTGCCTAACTGTCTATCACTGGACAAGTAGTGAAACACACCCACCTGCATTCATACCATGCTGTCCTTTAGAGCCATCCCAAAGAGCAAGGGGGCTTGGTAAAATGTCCGAGAAGGATGTCCATGGTGGTGAAAGAAGTCTGTTGCAGGAGAGAGTGTGCTGCACACAGGAAGAATTTGTGTGCTTAAAAAAAGTCTTTGGGGCACCTGGGTGGCTTAGTCAGTGGAGTGTCTGACTCATGATCTCAGGTTCTTTTTTTTTTTTGAAAGATTTTATTTATTTATTAGAGAGAGAGAGAGCCAGAGAGCGCTAGCAGAGGGAGAGGGAGAAGCAGGCTCCTCCTCACTGAGCAGGGAGCCCGACAGGGGACTCCATCCCAGGACCCTGGGATCATGACCTGAGCCAAAGGCAGATGCTTAACCCACTGAGCCACCCAGGCACACCTGATCTCAGGTGCTGATCTCAGGGTTGTGAGTTCAAGCCCCGCATTCGTTGTGGAGCCTACTTAAAAAAAAAAAAAGTCTAGGGGTGCCCGAGTCCTGCGTCAGGTTCCCTGCCTAGCAGGGAGCCTGCTTCTCCCTCTGCCTGCTGCTCCCCCAGCTTGTGCGCACTCTCTCTCTCTCTGCCAAATAAATAAATAAAATATTCTTTTAAAAAAGTCTTTATATAAAAAGGTACATACAGAAAAATACACCTTGAACAGTTAAACTGGTAGTTGGGAGTGAGGGCCCTTAATGTTCTGTGTTAGTAAGTTTTTTGATCCTTTGGCTGTCCACCCCATCATTTATCTCTTTATGCACCCATACTTACTTCAAACCTCTGTCGGTTTGCCCCCTCTGGGATCATTATAATATATCCTTGTTATTGTGGGTCCCTCCCCCATCAGTATCCTACCTCCATTTCCATTTCCACTTTCTGCCCCATGCTCAGAAAACTCATGATATCAACCAGGGTGTTCTTTGGGTTGTTTTACTTAAAAAGGATCATGCTGGGGCACCTGAGTGGCTCAGTCGCTAAGTGCCTGCCCTGGCTCAGGTCATGATCCCAGAGTCCTGGGATGGATCAAGCCCCGAGTCAGGCTCCCTGCTCTGTGGGGAGCTTGCTTCTTCTCCCTCTCCCTCTGCCTGCTGCTCCCCCTGCTTAATGCTCTGTCTGTCTCTCTCAAATAAATAAATAAAAATCTTAAAAATAAATAAATAAAAAGGATCGTGCCATATGCATTTTCCATATCCTGCTTTTCTTACTCAGCAGTACATCACAGAAATCATTCCTGATCATCTAGTAGACCTCTAATACATCGTTGGGATTTTTTTCCCCAACATTTTATTATGACAAACTTCAAACATAAAGAAAAGTTGAAAGGATTGTACAGCAAACCCCCATATACCCTCACCTAGATTTCTTAATTAGTATTTTGCACACCTGTCCATCGATCCATCTTAGTATTTTTGATGCATTTCTGAGTAAGTTACAGACTTCAGTGCACCTCACCCCAAACGCTTCAGCATGATTATTATTAACCGTAATAGTTCCAGATTTAAGTAAAACTTATAGACCGTGAAATGGACACATTTTAACTATATCATTCTATGAGTTTTAACAAATCCATACATCCTGTGTAGTCCCTATCAAGACATAGAACATGACATCACCCCCAAAAGTTCTCTCATCTTTCCTGGTTGGTCTTCACCCTTACCCACCCAGAGGAGACCACTGCTGATTTTTTTTTTTTTTTTTTTTTTTTTTGAGATTGTGCTTGTCTGGAACTTCATTTAAGAATCAAGAGGTATGCATGCACTCTTGGGTTTTTTTGTTTTGTTTTTGTAAAGATTTTATTTATTTACTTGAGAAGGGGGGCAGAGGGGGAGACAGAGAGAGAATTCCCAGCAGACTTCCCGCTGAGCCCACCATTGGATCTCACAACCCTGAAATCATGACCTGAGCTGAAACCAAGAGTCAGACGCTTAACCAACTTCGCCACCCAGGTGCCCCAGGTATGCACTCTTGTGAAAACCACCTTTCACTCAGCATAATGTTTTGTTTGTTTTAAGTAAACTCTACCGCAAACGTGGGGTGCGAACTCATGACCCCAAGGTAGAGAGTCCGCCTGCCTACTCAAATCAACTGAGCCCTCCTGGTTGAGATTCATCCATGTTGTGTTCATCGGTAGTTTCTTTTTATCACTGAGTATTACACTTCATCTGAATACAAATCAGTTTGTTTATCTGTTCTTCTGTTCATGAACATTGCTCTGGGTTTGGGGCCATGTTGAATAAAAATCTCTGTGAACATTCCTGTACATTTCACTTGGGGATATACCTGGGAGGAGAGTTGCTGGGTCACAGGGTTAATATGTGTTTATTTTTATTTTTGAATCTTAGGCAAGTTGCTTGACCTCTTTCTTGGTGGTTGGCAGCTGGACTCATCCTCTGTTGTGACCTTGTCTAGGATGAGGCTGCTCAGCCTTCCCTAGTTCCTGCCGGTTTCCTGAGCCCATTTCTCAACTTCCCCGCAACTTACTGATAAATAGCTCTTATCACTTAAGTCAGCCTTAATTTATTCTTTTTGGTTATAACTAATAATTCCAAATGTACATAGTCATCTAAAAGTAGTGTGACCGGGTCATGGTCTTCATTTTACTTCCTTTCCACTACCTGCCTTCCTTTATATATATTATATTTATCTATATGTGTACTTATTATATGTATATTCATATATTATTATATATGTGTCCAAGTTTGGACAGTATGTGTGAAGGATTATATAAGTTATATATTTATTATATTTATAATGGTATGTAATACTATTATATAATTATATTATATATGTCCAAGTTTGGACCATGTATATAACTTGATGTATAACACCCCAGGCCCCTGCCCAGCAGAGTGCTCTATGCCAGCCAATGGTTGAGTGTTTGCAGTGTCATCTGTTCTGTCTATAAAAGCGTAGTCTGAAATTATTTGATAATCCTTTCGCTCATTCTCCCAGCAAGTATTTATTGGATAAATACCAGTACTAGCTCTGTACTAGGTGTTATGGTTGCATTATTTAATGAATTTTTATTGCACCCGTAATGTTCTTTTCGTTAAAAATCAGAACACTGGGACATATGTTTAGTTTGACATGAAACGGCGTGTTTTTCCAAAGGGATTGTACCAGTTTATACTCTGACGATGCAGGAGTGTTCTGGTGTGTCCGTGTCCTCGGCAGCATTTGGTGTTGTCAGGCTTTTAATTTCAGCCATCTGGGTAGGTGTGATGTGTTCTTTTTCACCGCTGCCTAGTATTCCGTGCTATAGGCATTGGCGATTTATTCAGCCGTCTCCCTGTTGATGGGCACTTTTTTTGTTTCCAGTTTTCGACCACTGTGAATAAATCTGCAGTAAGCATCCTCACTTTACATTATGTTAATTACTTTACATTTGTTTTACATCTTAAATATTATTGGATCAGATCCTTAGGCACTGTTCTTTCTATGGGATACCCTCCCAGGCATGTGATTTCCTGAGTTAAAGGATACCTGTATTTCAGATTTTCGGAGACGTTGCCAGATTGTTTCCCGAAAGGTTGTTGTACTCCACCTTTCTACCAGCAATGTTCAACAGCCCACTTCTGCACATATGCCCAAGAGTAACACATGCTCTATTTTCCACTTTTGTTGGTCTAATGGAAGTAAAATGGTGTCTCAGTGTGACTGTAATTTGCATTTCTCTGCCTTTGGAACATCTTTTCATCTGGTCATCTGGATGTGTTCATCTTTTTTCTTTTTTTTTTTTAAAGATTTTATTTATTTATTTGAGAGACAGAGAGAATGAGAGAGAAAGCACATGAGATGGGGGGAGGGTCAGAGGGAGAAGCAGACTCCCTGCTGAGCAGGGAGCCCGATGCGGGACTCGATCCAGGGACTCCAGGATCATGACCTGAGCCGAAGGCAGTCGCTTAACCAACTGAGCCACCCAGGCGCCCTGGATGTGTTCATCTTTTTTCCTAGAAATTTAGGTGCCTAGATGTAGAATACAACAATTGGGACTTTTTTTTCCACAAGTATGTACTAAGTTTCTGATGGAAAAAAATTTTTTTTGTTATGGCTGTCGCCTTAGACCAGGGGTAGGGGAATTTGAGGAGTGGTAGGTAATAGGCATGGGGAGTAATTTTGAGAAATAGTTAGACGGTAGTACCCAAGGCAGAAGTGAAGTTGCAAAACTTGCAAAGTTGAGTTCCTCCTGCTCTTGGGCCCATGCGGAAGTTTCCAAAAATAGATTTCACATTCAAATTTTGATTTGGGTTTCTCTCTCTCTCTCTCTCTCTCTCTCTTTTTAAGATTCATTTATTTGAGAGAGAGAGTGTGTGTGTGTGCGAGTGGGGAGAGGGGGCTTAGGGGAAGCAGACTCCCCATTGAGCGGGGAGCCTGACATACGGGGCTCCATCTCCGGAGCAGGAGATCATGACCTGAGCTGAAACCAAGAGTCGGACGGCCAACCAACTGAGCCACCCAGGCACCCTGATTTGGGCTTCTCTTAAAAGCCAAAAGATCTGGCCATCTTGGGCTTCCATTCCCTGCCGGCCACAGCTGTCTGGAGATGAGTAGCAAGGAGTACCCCCCCGCCAAGACAGGGCATGCGCTCTCAGGTTTGCTCAGCCCCCTCAGAGCCCTGTCTGCTCCCCAACACTAAGCTGAGAGCTGGCTGCATCTCAAAGCACCTGCACTGTTTGCTTAAGTGGAGTTATGAGGGACGTGAGTCCTTCCACTGATGGCTCAGAAATGGGACCGTGCAGGTGCCGGAGAGGGCTCAGGTATGGAAGATGCCCGTGGAGCCTGGCTTCTGTTGCCATTTGAGTTTGTGCTCCATCTGTGGAACTTACCGAGGGGCCCTGGTGAATAACAGTGACACCTCCTGATTTCTGTCCCTTTGCGACTGGACCTCTCGGCGGCGGCATTTGAGCCTGATACCTGATGTGGAGACTTCCTGCTGATTCTCCTCCCTCTCTTAGGAAGTTTTCTCCTCCTCCCTGGGTTGTCCTGGTCGCGACTCTTCTCAGACGACTCACACTGCCTGGGGAGATCCCACACACCTCCATGGTTGTAAGGACCACCGAGGACTCCTGAGTGTTAGGCCAGACTCAGGCTTGACTTTGGCCTGAGTTCTCAGTTTCCGACTCCTGGAGCCAGCCGCCTCTGGACCAGAGGAATCTCGAACTGAACATGTCCAAATCCAGACATCATGGCCGGCCCTCCAGCCTCCTTCTTCTCCTCCTCCTGTCTTTACCTCTATCTCAGGAATGGTCCCGGAAGCCAAGCCGTGGATTTGAGCACTGTCTGGACGCCTCCCTCTTCCCCTGCTTCCATTCCCCCCTCCTGTTAATCACCAGATTCTGCTGATTTTACATTCTGAATATTATCAGATCTGGCCCCTCTTCTGTCCTCACCACCACCTCGTTCAGGCCCTTGTCATCTTTTAATTGGACTGTTGCAATGGCCTTTTTCTAACTGGTGTCCCTGCCTACAGTCTTGCCTCCAGCAAATCCATCCTCCAATCCTGATGCCAGAGTGATCTGAAATGCACATAAGATCTTGCCACTCCCCTGCTTAAAACCCACCACCCGCGGGTGTTCTGTAACCGCAGTGTAGCTTCTGCCGTGGGCTGAAAGTAAGTTGTTGCTACTCCTACTACCACTGCTACTCTTAGTACTACTATTACTACTAATATGAATACTAATAATAGTAAGTAACATTTACTGAGCATTTTCTGTTATGTTCTCGAAATGACTTACTATCTTTTTGAAACAAATCAGAGCTGATTCAAAGTTTTCCGAATAGTATGAGTCTCATTTGCTTGGGGTGAGAAGGGAGAGGGGCAGAGTGACAGGCAGGGGGCACCAGGGAATGGTGCGGACCATAAATGATCTCGTTACACGCTAGTGAGTGACCATGCTGCTTTAGCCTTCCAAGTTAAATAGGGATTGCCATGGTTCTTACGAACGAATTTGCTTGCGTTCTGTAGAACGCACCGAGGGAGGGTGGTCAGCTGTCCAGATCTTGGATGTGTCACATGTGGGGATGCCCCCCAGCTCCTGGTTGTCAGGAAAGGAGGGGAAGGGTCAAGTCTAGGCTTCCTGGCCTGGCACGCCAACCTGTGTGACCTGGTCCCTGCCCACCTCTGCTGCCTCCCACCACGCCCGCCCCGCCCTTTTCACCGTAGTGCCCCCCGGCTGTGTGTAATACTAATCGTAGCACACCTTACGGAGGTCTCCTTATGTGCCAGGCGCTGGGCTAGATGGACACCGCAGCGCCCGTCCCTCAGGCAACCCTCATAGCAACCCCGCCAGGTAACTTGTCCTTGTCCCTGTTCCATAGGGGAGGAAAGTGAGACTCCCAAGAAGTGACGTAGCCCGAGGTGACCCAGCCAGGGGCCGAGGGGGAGGTCCCGCCTGACGCCCTGCACCTGTTCTTGCATAGCCCTCCACCTGGGCTCACACTTCACGCTCCGAGCTCTTGTGCCTGGTTGACACCCATTCATTCCTCAGGACTCAGTTCAGACCGCTGTCCCCGGGAAGCCTTCGTGGCCAGCCTGGCTCCGTGCCCCTCCCTGGCTGCGCCCCCGGCAGCAATGCCGGAATCCGTGTGTTCAGTCTGTGCCGGGCTCCTCGAGGCAGGCCTGGGTCTCCTGCCTCATTGAACCCTCCCCCGTCCCAGGGCCTAGCGCAGGGTCTGGCACATAACAGGTCTCTGTAAGTGTTGAGTTGACTAAACTGAATTCCAGGCACTAAACCTTGAGTTTATTGTCCTTCTGACCAGTTTTCCCTGTCTTCACCTTCTCTAGGCACAAAACCAAGCTATTTGATCTCTGGAGAAGGATCCTTTCCCTTCCTGCTTGGGTCCACCTGCACCCTTTGACTTCAGGTGGAAACTGCTGTCTGATCAGCCACCTTGTCCACACACCATGGACATCTGTGCGCTCTCTGACCCCTCTCTCCCTCCTCACCGTCAGGCAGGACCCCAGGTCCACCCCTCTGAATCAACTCACTCGGCTTCCCCTTAGCCCTAGCTCTTTCCACTGGGTTGTTGCTGTCTTTTTTTTTTTCGGCACCCCACCCCCCAATCTTCATTTCTTTGTCTCTCTTCCCTTAGTCCTCCAAATCACCAGCCCAGTACTGGGCTTTCCTCCTCAGAAATGCACACTCTACAACCTGCTGTTTTAAAACAATCATATTTTGTCTTGGGAAGTCCTATTGAATTCCCTGAAAACATTAAAAATTCCTATGACCCCGGCCTGAGTCTCTGTCCCTGGGTCCTGCCCTGTTCCGCAGCAGGGCTGGTGTGTCCCACACAGAGCGACCCGCAGACACCGACCCCTTCTGCCCCCCCCCCAAAACCACCAGCAGCCCTGCCTTCCCTCACTTCCCAGTCTCCTCTGCTTCCGGCAGCTTTGGGACCCCTGCCCCTGGCTTCTCCTCCATGCTGTATGGAATGAAGATTGCAAATCTGGCCTACGTCACCAAGACTCGGGTCAGGTTCTTCAGACTCGACCGCTGGGCCAACGTATGGTTCCCAGAAAAGAGGAGAGTGAAGCTGGGGTCAGACATCAGCAAACACAAGTCACTGCTAGCCAAGATCTTCTACGACAGGTGTGTGGGTGTGGGTGTTGGTGGGGGAAGCTGTCTGGCTGATGGAAGAGTGGGTGGCCTCAGTTTGGGGTAAAGCCCCCTCCTTCAAGAAGTGGGGGAAGGGTAGGGAAGGAGCTAGTCGGTCTGGGGAGAGGCGGTGGGGTTCCTGAGCTCAGCGGGCACTTGGCCAGCCTCCCCTGTTCTAGGCCCCTCCTGTCCCAGCCCCGCCTTGACTCCTGCTCTCCCCAGGGCTGAGTATCTTCACGGGAAACATGGGGTGGACGTGGAAGTCCAGGGGCCCCATGAAGCCCGAGATGGGCAGCTCCTTATCCGCCTGGATTTGAACCGCAAGGAGGTGCTGACCCTGAGGCTTCGGAACGGAGGAACCCAGCCTGTCACCCTCACTCACCTCTTCCCACTCTGCCGGACCCCCCAGTTTGCCTTCTACAATGGAGACCAGGAGCTGCCCTGCCCACTGGGCCCCGGTGAGTGGGTTTCCACAGGAAAGAGCCTTTGGTGGACAGGGGCTTGCCCTGGGAAGAGTCGGTGCCTCTGGAAACACGCTCTTGCTGTCCCTCTGTTGGGTGGGGGGCTCCTACCCTGGGCTGTGGCTGCTGGGGGAGCGTCCCTCCCCTGTCCCGTCTAACTCTGCTGTCCTCCCTCAGGCGAGTGCTACGAGCTCCATGTCCATTGCAAGACCAGCTTTGTGGGCTACTTCCCGGCCACAGTGCTCTGGGAGCTGCTGGGCCCCGGGGAGCCGGGTTCAGAAGGAGCTGGTACTTTCTACATCGCCCGATTCTTGGCCGCCGTTGCCCACAGTCCCCTGGCTGCACAGCTGAAGCCCACGACTCCCTTCAAGCGGACCCGGATCACTGGAAACCCTGTAGTGACCAGCCGGATAGAGGAAGGAGAGAGACCTGATCGGTAACTCCTTTTCCCTCCAACCTAGTCCAGCCCAGAGCCCGAGCCGGGGCCCCTTTCCCAAGTGAGTTTGTAACTCCTCCGGGCCTCAGAGACCTTTTCTGTTGGGGAAGAAAGTTGCAGGTGACTCTGAAAAAATGCTAAGCATTTTCGATCGTATGATAGATTGTCAGGCAGCTTGTGGTAGACCTCTCTCTCTCTCCTTTTTACAGATTTATGGAGATAATTCACATACCATACAATTCACCCATTTAAAGTATACAATTTAGATTCTCAGTATATTCACAGATACAGGCAACTATCACCATGACCCGTTTTAGAACACTTCATCACCCACAAAGGAACCCATGCCCTTTAGCTGCCACCCCCTTTGCTCCCCATTCCCCCCAGCCCTGAGCAACCACGCATCTGCCTTCTGTGTCTATAGATTTGCCTATGTGGACATTCCATGAGTGGAATCCTATAATTTGTGTAGACATCTTTTTTTGACATAGCTAGAGGTTTACAAGATAACTGAGCTAGAAAAGCAAACTGTAAGCAATCGAGCTCTTTTTGTTAAAACTATATGTATGTAATACAAATTGGCAAAGTCTAGAAGTTTACCTACCAAAGAGTTAAATGTTGGTTATCCCTGGATAATGAGAATGTTACTTATGTACTCATTTATTAGCTATTTTCTGATTACTTACACCCATACTATTTACATACATGTGTCTTAACATATGTGGGTTTTGTTGTTTTGTTTTTTTTTTTTAAGATTTTATTTATTTGACAGAGACAGAGAGAGAGCACACAAGCAGGGGGAGCAGCAGGCAGAGGGAGAGGGAGAAGCAGCTCTCCTCTGAGCAGGGAGCCTGATTCGGGACTCGATCCCAGCATCCTGGGATCATGACCTGAGCCAAAGGCAGACGCTTAACTGACTGAGCCACCCAGGCGCCCCCATGTGTGTTTTTTGAATGTTTCCAAGTATGATGTGTTCCAAAATGAGAATGGTCCAGCCTTGGGATGAGCAGCTTCATCGGGTAGTGAGTTCTGCCTCCTTGGGCAAAAGCTGCTGACCCCCTTCAGCAATAGTTTTCTAGAAGGGCTTCTTGCATCTTCCGGGGAGGGGCCTTCTCCACCTCTCTGAAGGGGAGAGAGCTCTGAATTTGTGGTCACTTTGCTTCCCCCACTCTTACAGCGCTAAGGGCTATGACCTGGAGCTGAGTATGGCACTGGGCACATACTACCCACCCCCTCGCCTCCGGCAGCTGCTCCCCGTCCTTCTTCAGGGGACAAGTATCTTCACTGCCCCAAAGGAGATTGCGGAGATCAAGTAAGAGCCACCCTCCTGCCCCCCTCGTGCGGCTTTCCATGTCTCTTCGCCCTGCCCCATGGCTGTCCTCAGCCTCCTGTGCGCCTTCATTCCTGTACTGAGCAGGCACCGCGTGCCAGGCACTGTTCAAGGTGAACCATTCACATGAGGTCCTTGCCCATGGCAGTGGGGGAAAATGAGCATCTATCTCATGGTTTCATGTAGTGCTGAGGGCTACGAAGAACGCCGGTAAAGCTGCACTTTCAGATAAGGGGACGGGGTGTGCTGTCTTGCGGAGGGCAGTTAGTGCCGTCCTCTTTGAGAAGGTGATATTTGAGCAGAGAATGACATTTGAATGAGGCGAGGGCATATGTCACAGGAGCATCTTGGCGGGAGAATGTTCCAGGCCCTAGGATCCGTGGTGCAGATGCCAAGTCGGGTGTGAGGTGGGGGCAGGGGTGTCGGAAGGAAGTGGAGAGCCAGGGCTCTGTGCTCCGAGGCCTCTGAGCCCCACCCACTTCTCTGCCCTTCTAGTCTTCTCTGATTCCTGGTGCTTTCAGGGCCCCAGAGCTGGGAGGGTGGCTGCTCCCGCGCACTGGGGTTGCCTGACCCGTCCTGTTCTCCTGTCTACCCACCCGTCACGCCAGGGCCCAGCTGGAGACAGGCCTGCAGTGGAGGAACTACGAGGTGAAGCTCCGGCTCCTGCTGCACCTGGAGGAGCTGCAGATGGAGCATGACATCCGCCACTATGACCTGGAGTCGGTGCCCATGACCTGGGACCCCGCAGACCAGAACCCCAGGCTGCTCACCCTGGAGGTCGGGGCTCGGATCTGGTGCAGGGAGGGCGGGCTCACGTCAGCCAGCCCGTAGGCTGAGGGGGGAACCCTGTTTCTGCCCCCAGAGAGCTCAGCAAGGAGCAGAGTAGTCCTCCTCTGCCCCAGATGGGTGTCGGAGCAGGGCAACGGGGAGGGAGGGCCTGGGTTTTAGTCCACACAGGGCTACTGCTAGCTCTGTGGCCTTGGGCAAGTCCCGCGCTCTCTCTGGACCTTAGTTCCCTTATCTAAAAAGTACAGAGCTGGGCTAGATAATTCTTAGATCCCTTTCCAGCTCTCATATGTCGAGTGTCGTATGCATAAGCCCACAGTAACACATGAGCATAGAGTCCCGCACACAGGCGCCGAGGAGGACACCAGCTAAGAGAGGCAGGGGCTAGGGATGAGCAGGGAAAGATTCCTGCAGTAGCTTGAGTTTCGAGCAAGATTTCAAGGGCAGAGGAGGATCCGAGTTGGCCAAGAGGGCAAACGGATGGGCTGGGAATCTGGCTCTCAAGTCCCGAAATTGTTCAGGGAGCGTTCCCAGCACAGCATCTCTATGCAGTTGGGGCAGACTTGTCTCTTTGCTCATCCGCCGACTTCTGCCCTGGCAGGTGGAAGAGGAGAACAGCACAGCTCCCTGGGTCTTGGGATAGAAGGACACCACCTCAGTCCTTGTCCCTCAGAGGAGGTGTGAAGAGCCGGGCGGTTGGGCCCTCCAGTAGCCAGGGATAGAAGCTTGCTTGTGTCCACACCCCACAGGTTCCTGGGGTGACTGAGAGCCGCCCCTCAGTGCTACGGGGTGACCACCTGTTCGCACTTCTGTCCTCTGAGACCCATCAGGAGGACCCTGTCACCTACAAGGGCTTTGTACATAAGGTGGAATTGGACCGTGTCAAGCTGAGCTTTTCCACGAGGTGGGTGTTGGGGGACCCATGAGCTGCTAGAAGGGTGTATAGATACTTCTTAGGCCAGAGCAGCAGATGTGTTTCTCCCTGAGATGAGTGGGGCCCCAGAGACAGAGCTTTTCTTCAGGGGGAGCCCCGAGATGCCTCAGTAGCAGCTTCTGCTGGTGGGACTGGACATCAGGGTAGATGCAGAGTCCTGGCCCTAACTGGAGCTCTTTCCCCCCTCTCCTTTCCCAAAGCCTCCTGAGCCGCTTTGTGGATGGGCTGACCTTCAAGGTGAACTTTACCTTCAACCGCCAGCCCCTGCGGGTGCAGCACCGCGCCCTGGAGCTCACGGGGCACTGGCCGCTGTGGCCCATGCTCTTTCCCGTGGCCTCCCGTGGGGTCCCACTGCTGCCCTCAGATGTGAAGCTCAAGTGAGACCGGGCAGGGGTGCTCTGGGGCTACTTGGAGTGGGGGGCACTGGGGATGGAGTTGGGGAAGCCTCTGGGACACCAGGTGACATCCTGTTTCGGGCCCCTCTGCCAGGCTATACGACCGCAGTCTGGAGTCGAACCCTGAGCAGCTGCAGGCCATGAAGTACATTGTCATGGGTACCACCCGTCCAGCCCCCTACATCATCTTTGGGCCTCCGGGCACTGGCAAGACTGTCACCCTAGTGGAAGCCATCAAGCAGGTGGGGCCTTGAGCATAGACCCAGGGCCTACGCTGAGTCCCCCGGGGACCAAGCAGCTCCCAGATTCTGGGCGCCTCCAGCTCCCTGATCACCCCCAGGCTGGCCTCGAGTCCGTGTGGCCGCTGAGCATTGTTGGGCAGGGTGGGTCCTGCACGACTCGGGAGTCACCAGTCATGTTTCGGCCATCATAGACTCGAATGTTTACTACACAAGGTTTCCAGCAGTAAAGTGCGTACTTGGACTGGGGGGCGGGGGGTGGTCAGAACTTGCCTTTTGTGTCACTGCTTCCCTCAGGTCTGGGACACAAATGCCACCCCATGCCAACATGAGGCACAACCAAGTCTCTCCCCTACCCCTCCTTCTGGAGCCAAAGAAGCTGCTTCCCACACTGTGCTTATCCCCACCCCAGGTGGTGAAACACTTGCCCAAAGCCCACATCCTGGCCTGCGCTCCGTCCAACTCAGGGGCTGACCTCCTCTGTCAGCGGCTCCGGGTCCACCTGCCCAGATCCATCTACCGCCTCCTGGCCCCCAGCAGGGACATTCGCATGGTGCCCGAGGACATCAAGGTATCTGGAGAAGTGTGCAGGGCTGAGGGATGGTGGGTGCTGGGAGGTTCAGGGTAGATGCTGGGGCCAGGAAATGAGGTTATTACCTGGATTCTGATACTCGCTGCAGGAGCTTGGGTGGGTCGGGACCCCTCTCTGGCCTTCCATTTCCCTGTGTGGGCAGTGAGAGAGGTGGAGAAAATTGCCTGGGAGACCCAGAGTGAGGGTGAGGATGGGTGGAGCTGACTGACCCCCCCCCCACTCCACAGCCCTGCTGTAACTGGGATGCAAAGAAGGGGGATTACGTGTTTCCCGCCAAGAAGAAGCTGCAGGAATATCGTGTCTTGATTACCACCCTCATCACGGCCAGCAGGTGGGAAGCGTGTGTGCGCATGCGTGTATATGTGTGTGGAAGTAAGGAGGTAGCGGGGCTGGGGAAGAATGGTGCCTGGCAGTGGGGTGAGGGGCCAGCCCGGGTGGGCATTCAGGTTTGCTGGTCAGGTGCCCGGATATGACCCCTGCCCGGCCTGACGCTCCCCAGGTTGGTCTCAGCTCAGTTTCCCATCGATCACTTCACACACATCTTCATCGACGAGGCCGGCCACTCCATGGAGCCCGAGAGTCTGGTGGCCATAGCAGGTGAGGGGTTCAGGGTGGGCTGCATGTGTACCGCCCTGCATGGGGTTGGGGGAGGTCCCGCTGCTTAACTTTCTCCCCACGGCACCCCGCCTCTCAGGGCTGATGGAAGTCAAGGAAACAGACAATCCAGGAGGGCAGCTGGTGCTGGCAGGAGACCCTAGGCAGCTGGGGCCCGTGCTGCGCTCCCCGCTGACCCAGAAGCATGGGCTGGGGTACTCACTGCTGGAGCGGCTGCTGACCTACAACGCCCTATACAAGAAGGGCTCCAATGGCTATAACCCCCAGTTCATAACCAAGCTGCTGCGCAACTACAGGTAGCCCCGCCCCCTCGCCGTGCCTTCACCCGCCCCACGCAGCCCCACCCCCACCCCGCCCACGGCTCCATCCTGCGGTCCTGCTGCTCCGAGGTTATGGGATCTCCACTCCAGCCCCATCACTGCTGCTCATGGGCTCTGGCCTTGCAAGTGGCTTCACTTCAGAGCGGTTTGCTTAGTTGTGTGTTGCAGGATTGTCTGGTCTCCCGGCAGTCCGAGGAGAAATCAGCAAAATTGGGACAAGGCAGTTTTTCATAAACCTAATTGTTATTCAAATTAAAGAGCTGTATGTCTGCTTTAGTCAAGGAGTTCATGGACCCAAAATGCTCAGATGAATTCCTAAGTTCAGAGTTCCTCAGATTAAGTCCCACTTTCGAGTTCAGTCGGCCTTAGCTGTCACGTGTTATTACTTCTGCTTTTAGCGTTAACACGTTATTTCGTCAGATAATGGCAACAGTAGGTGATCAGTGTTTTTGTACTGTCTTCCCTTGGCAAAATTGAAACCTGAGGATAGGTTCCCCCTTTCTTGTGTTTTCTTTTTAAATATGGCCCATGAAATCCACGGGCCAGATGCTCTCAGGAACCCCGTTGGGTTCTGCCTCGTGCAGTTGAGTGCCTAGCGGGGCACCGTAGCTCAGCAGGTCTGCCGTCCAGGGGGTGGGCGACAGGAGGATGATGTGTGTGGACCCAGAGCAGGTAGAGCAGGGGGAACCCCGAGGGTGGGGCAGAAGTAATCTTCCTCCTCCTGCCTCCCAGGTCCCACCCCACCATCCTGGATATCCCTAACCAACTCTATTATGAAGGGGAGCTGCAGGCCTGTGCCGACGTTGTGGACCGAGAGCGCTTCTGCCGCTGGGAGGGTCTGCCTCGACAGGTGAGGCTAAACAGGGCCGGGGCTCAAGCTGCCGCCCCTGTACCCCAGCTTCCCTCCTACTGAAGGTGCAAGGTAGGAGGCGGCTCTGAGTGGAAGTCACAGGCTTTGTCACCTTGGCCTGGGATCCCACATTCCCTGCATGGGTGTGGGGGTGGGAGGGAAGGGAGACGGGCGGTCTGGCTGAAGGTTTCCCCTGACCCCCTATCCAGGGCTTTCCCATCATCTTTCATGGCGTAATGGGCAAGGATGAGCGTGAGGGCAATAGCCCATCATTCTTCAACCCAGAAGAGGCTGCCACAGTGACCTCCTACCTGAAGCTGCTCCTGGCCCCCTCCTCCAAGAAGGGCAAAGCCCGCCTGAGCCCCCGAAGCGTGGGTGTCATCTCTCCATATCGGAAGCAGGTCAGGCCCTCAGTTCCCATCGAGGGTGGGACATCCCCCTTCCAGATGGTACCTCCTTCGTAGCCAGACCACTAGGTGGAGGTTCCAGGAGCTCAGGCCTCTGCTGGCCCCGTATCTCAGAAGAGCTCAGAGGTCAGCTGTCCCTGCCTCTTTGCCCCCCAGCTCTCTGGCCACCTGCCTGGCTCCCTTTTGCACTGGGGTAATGGAATGAGAGAAAGGCACCTGTCCCCATCTTCCAGGTGGAAAAAATCCGTCATTGCATCACCAAACTTGACAAGGAGCTTCGGGGACTGGATGACATCAAAGACTTGAAGGTGACACTCACCACTGTTTCACACTCCCCGCACTTCCCTCCACTTCCAGAGACCTCCCCAAGGTGCCCCACGCTCACTGCCTGAGACACAGTGGGGCTGTCCCTAGCCCTCCCTCCTGCAGATCCCGGCTTGTCCGCTTGTCCTTCCGGGCCGGGACCAAGAAGCACCCCACCAGATTCTTGATTCTTATCCACCAGGCCGTTTTGCGGCCTCTGCCCTGAGGATGAAGTCCGAACTCCCAGCCTGCCTGACCCATCATGTGATAGTGTCCCTGCTCACCCTTCCCACCCTCTGAGTCATTCAGTGCTTGGACTCTCACGTGGTGGTTCTCACCACTGCCTGCAGATAAGAATCACCTGGAAAGCTTTTTAGCGCGCCTGCTGCCAGAGCCCCACCCGGTGGGTTGGCACAGCTACCTGGGGCCAGAACCAGGGCATCGCTATTTTTGTAGGGCTCCTCAGGTGATCTAGCGTGCAGCCGGGGTTTGCTCTCTGACTTAAAGGCCTCCAGTTTGTCTTTAACAAGTACTTAGTGATTGTCTTTCTGCAAGTTTGAAAACCACTGCTCTGAGTTACCAAGTCCTTGCCACCGGGTTTTCTTGGCTGAGAACCCTTTCTAGCCCGCACCCCCCCCCTTACCTGGATTCCCCCTTCAGGTGTCAGCTTCCAGGGCAATCTTCCCATTCTCTTTCCTGCCCACTCCCTCCACTACAACAAATGCCCGGGAACTTCCCTGCACCGGCCTTGGAGCTCAAGCTCCCCGAGGCAGGGTGCGCCCCTCTGCTTCCCCTGTGAGCCCCGCGCTGCAGGCCCTGTCTCTCACCCTCCAGGTGGGCTCCGTGGAAGAGTTCCAAGGCCAAGAGCGCAGCGTCATCCTCATTTCCACCGTCCGGAGCAGCCAGAGCTTTGTGCAGCTGGATCTGGACTTTAACCTGGGTTTCCTTAAGAACCCCAAGGTTTGAGGGCTGGTGGCCGGTTTGAGGAATTCTTCCTTCCTTAAGGTCCTTCCCTCCCATGACCCTAGCACTCCTTCCTTCCAGAGGTTCAACGTGGCTGTGACCCGGGCCAAGGCTTTGCTCATCGTGGTGGGCAACCCGCTCCTCCTGGGCCATGACCCTGACTGGAAAGTGTGAGCATTCCCACCCCCATAATCCCTCTGGGTAGCCACAACCCCCAACCTGGGGCAGGTGCAGCTAGATTAAGCACCTCCTTGTGGCTCAGTTAATCCGCAGGTCTGTTCAGTGGGTTCGTCTGTTCGTCCTCACAATACCCCCATTTAAGTTACCTGGCAGAGGATAAGCAACTGGCCCAGAGGCACAGGCCGGTGTAGCAGGACCAAGGCCTAGCCTCCAGCCTCTAACGGCGCTCTTCGGCCAGGCCTGCGCAGCTCTGTGTGTGTGAATGTCCCTGTACCCCACAGATTCCTGGAGTTCTGTAAAGAAAACGGGGGGTACACCGGGTGCCCCTTCCCTGCCAAACTGGACCTGCAGCAGGGACAGAACTTGCTCCAAGGCCTGAGCAAGCTCAGGCCCTCTACCTCAGGTATGGCTGGGCCAGGTAGGGGACAGCACTAGGGGAGAAGGTAAGGAAGACAGGCTCACCTCTTTTCTTTCTAGGGCCCCAAGGTCACGACTACCTCCCCCAGGAGCGGGAGGGAGAAGATGGCCTGTCCCTGCAAGTAGAGCCAGAGTGGAGGAATGAGCTCTGAAGACACAGCAGACCGCCTTCTCACACCAGCCAAGCCTTAACCGCCCACCCGACCCTGAACCAGAACCCAGCCCGAACCAGAGCCCAGCTGAGCTGCCCCTCCACGGGACAGGAAGGCTGGGGGAGGGAGTTTACAACCCAAGCCATTCCAGCCCCTCCCCTGCTGGGGAGAATGACACATCAAGCTGCTAACAATTGGGGGTAGGGGGAGGAAGAAAAACTGAAAACAAAATCTTGTTCTATGCAAAAGCCTCCTTGTCTCCTCAGCTTGCCCCCCTCTGGCCTTGTGGCCTTCCTGAGCTCCCAGGCAGACCCCAGATGGGAGGGTGGGACTGTCACACGCTGCCCAGGGCCATACCCCTCCCGGCCAGAGAGGAACCCAGCCCCCAGGTCCAGGGGGAGGAAACCCAGTGGGAGGTGGCAAGGAAGCCACCCACAGGCTTCTAAGTTTAGCCCCTGCTCCAGACCACTCCCCTCACCCGCCTCCAAGGCCCAGAGCCAGGCATGACCTCATCCTTTGCTCCAAGACTCCACCCTGCCTGCCCGGGAGTCCTGCCTTTGCAGACTGGGGACCAGCCTGGCAATCAACTTGGGAGAGATGGGACTCTAGGCTCACGGCCAAGACAGGGACCAGGAGAGAAAGACAGGAAGCTGCCACACATATGTTGGGGCCTGTGGCCTTTATTCGTGCCCCCCACCAAGTAGAGCCAGAGACAAGGTCCCTGTCCAGAGACGCCAGGGACCCGGGGCTTGGGGTTACACCCTCCCAGTCCCCTACCCCAGACACTCCTGTAAGCCAGAAGTGTGTAAAGTGCTGGTGTGTGATGATCCTCTGGGGAAGGCCTAAGGGATCGAGAGCCCCACCCCTGGACTGAGGCAGCAGCAGGAGGGACTCTGTTCTGGAAGGGCAGGAATTTGCCCTAGGTACCCAGAGTGTGGGGAGGGAGGGCCGGCCTACCACCACCACCACCACCTTGGGGGCTGGTGGCGCTGGGGAAACTCAGATGCAGTCCTGGGCTGGAGGGAGCTGAAAAGGGAGGCTTCCACGAGGAGCCCTAAGAGGGTGGGGCCAGGAGGTGGGCAGCTTCTGCACCCCTGGGAAGGGAAGGGGGGGGAATAGGGGAGGCCTGGGTGGTCTCAGAGAATGGGACAACCCCTCCGGCGCTTATTCTTGCGAACCTGGAGGCCGGCCCGAGTGGCCATCTCGAATACCTCCCTCACCCCCTCCTTGGTCTTGGCTGAGCACTCGAGGTAGCCAAAGGCACTGATCCGGTTTGCCATGTCCCGGCCCTCCTCAGATCGCACGGGTTCCTGAGAAGACAGAAGGCCAGAGGTCAAAGGACGCCGCTGGCTAAGTGTACCTCTCCCCACTTTACCTGTAAAGTGTAACTAGAACAAATAATCTCCTCCAGCCCTCACCCCACAGAGCACCCAAGCCCCAGCCACCCTGGGCAGTTTCTAGGCCAGGACCCGAGCCACTAACATTTACATTAAAAATTGTCTCCATTGGCCCCATATCCATGGTACACCCTCCTCTGCCCCGAACAGTATCCAGCGCCTCCTAACCAACCGCCCCCACCTCTGTTCTCACGTTTCCAATCCAGGCTCTAGGCCTGCCAAAGGAATTTCTCTAACATACAGGTGTGACCCAGCTTAAAACTCTGCCATAATTATCCTTCCAGGATAGTCTGTATTCCTCATCCTGGCAACTTCATATAGACTCTAGTCCTCTGGCCAGAGAGCCACTTAACCAGGTAAGCCAGGGCCCTCACTCCATGGGCTTTCCAACCATTTCCAATGCCCATACCTTCCCAGGTGTACCCTGATGGCTCAGCCTGCACACCCCGAGCAGAACACCTATTGTCAGAAGCTGTCTATGAGTACAGGGGTACTCTTAATAGTCCCAACCCAAACCGAATGGACAACAGATGAAGACATTAAAATGCCAGGTGACCTTGGACAAGTCACTCCGTTCCCTCACAATTTCATCAGGACCTGAGACTGAGGACCCTGCTGGGGTTCTTCCTCACCGGGGAGGAGGAGGCAAACCTGACCACCTCACAAGGGGAGGTCAGCTGGAGAGTAGGCTCTACAAGGGTCATCAGCCCCTCCAGGGGCTCCTGGCCTGGCCACCCCACCCACCTGCTTCATCTTGGCCAGCTCTCTCCTGGTGTGCTCATCCTGTCTCAGATCCTTCTTATTCCCCACCAGGATGATGGGCACGTTGGGGCAGAAGTGCTTCACCTCCGGGGTCCACTTCTCAGGAATGTTTTCTGCACAGATGTGTCCCAACAGGTGTCGGTGCCTCCACTTAGGCTAGAAAGCTCCCTCCCCCACCCCCAGGGCCCCCTTCTCTCCCCACAGCAGTGTTAGAGGCTCTTGGGCACAACAGTCCCTTTCACAGCTGAGCCCCCCCCACAGTACCCCCACCCACCAAGCCCTCCCAAGGGCCAGCGTCCTCCCAGCGCAGGAGGCTGACAGCACCCCATCTCCGAAGGTGGCTGAAATGAGCCGAGATGACAGCTACCTCGGGTTGGTTGATTCCAAGGGCTTCTCAGTGCCCTTCCTCCAACGCCCTCACCCCCACCTCACCCAGGCTGTCGGGGCTGTCGATGGAGAAGCACATGAGGATGACGTCAGTGTCCGGGTAGGAGAGAGGCCGCAGGCGATCATAGTCTTCCTGCCCGGCTGTGTCCCACAGAGCCAGCTCCACCTGACGCACAGGGCCAGTGAGCAGCTGCCTGAGGGCCCCAGTTCCACCCCTCCCCTGCCACCCAGAGGTCCTCTGAAACCACTGGTCCTTTAGGTTCACTCAACATCTCTCTCCTGAGCACTTGCTCTGTGCCAGGGACAATGCGAGTCACCGTCACACAACGTAAATAAGGTGAGTTTCTAGAAATCCTGAGACGGGTCTTGGATCTTTATGTAGTTTAGGAGCACCATGATTTGATTTTAAGTCACAAAGACCTTTGAAGGAAGCCTTACCCTTATCCCCATTTTGCAGTCGGAGGGACTTAAGCTCAGAGGCAAAAGGACGGGGCCCAGATTACAGAGTCAGGGCATAGAGAACCAGGAGGTGTATCTAGATTTCCTAAAACTACAATTTCGCTTCCTAACTTGTACTGGTTCCAGCAGGGGGAGAGGAGCAGGGAGTGGATGTATGGTGAGGAAGGACAGCCAAGGTCCATGGTGACAGGGCGGGGTTCCCAGGGGAGACAGGAAGGGCCTTGGCCTTCACCTGTTTGCCATCCACCTCTATGTCTGCAATGTAGTTCTCAAAGACAGTGGGGACGTAGACTTCGGGGAACTGATCCTTGCTGAAGACGATGAGGAGGCAGGTCTTCCCACAGGCCCCATCCCCCACAATCACCAGCTTCTTTCTGATCGCAGCCATGGCCCGGGGCTGACAAAAAAAAAGGCAGGGTGGATTTTGGGAAAAGCCAGGAAATCCAAAACCATTTCTCTGGGGCCCCCAAGACCTGGAAACTTGAGGCCTCCAGCAAAGAGAGGGAAAGGGGCTTGCTCAGGCATGTTTTTGCCAAGAACCAATTGTTCAGACAACTGAGCTGTCCCCCTGGGGAGATGAGAATATGGAGACAGGTCTCCCTAGACAGATTAGAATACAGAGGCGGAAGGTGGAGGAACCACCCACCTGGGAACCACCTGCTGTGGGATCCTGGACACTTAGAGGGGTGCTCGGGGATTAGGGACATGCCCGGAAGAGCCAGCTTTAATCTGCTATATATACCAGGGCTTCAAGTCAGACTTGATGCGTTACCAGGATTTTGATACTTTTAAAGTTTCATAATCCCTAGGGTCCAATCAAGAACACACTGTCCCGGGGCGCCTGGGTGGCTCAGATGGTTGGGCGTCTGCTTTCGGCTCAGGTCATGATCCCAGGGTCTTGGGATCGAGTCCCGCATCAGGCTCCCTGCTCCTTGGGAGCCTGCTTCTCACTCTGCCTCTCTCTCTCTCTCTCTCTGTCTCTCATGAATAAATAAATAAAATCTAAAAAAAAAAATCCATATGAAATCAAATTAAAAAAAAAAAGAACACACTGTCCCTCACTCAGAACAAGTCATGCCTGCCCAGTCACAAGCGAGGAGTCCCTCTCCCACAGGCTGGCAGAAGCACCCCAAGGTGACGGGTGGGTAAGGGAAACCGGGCTGAGCATTTTGACAAAAATCATCTCCCTCAGGCCCCAGAAGCCTGCAAAGGTGGATGGTGTGCTTCCCATTTTGACGCACTGGGAAAGTGAGGCTCAGTAAGGTTACGACGTGTGTTCGGAGTTGTGGCAGGGATGGCATTCAAGGCAGGGCTGTGTGAGACTCTGGGGTCTGTTGCCTTTTCTATCTATCTCCCCAGAGATGGGAAAAAGAGTAGAGGCAGGGAAACCCAGACAGAGGGCAGTGGTAGCAGCTAACTGGCTTCCCCGGCCCACCCCAAACCTGTCCCCAAAGCCAGCCCCAAGTCACACAAAGGAGGCTCAGTCCCGGCAGTGCCCACAGCCCACATTCGGGCAGTCTGCCCTCCTCCCCCCTTCCTCCTGGGCCTGGCAGCAACACTGGGTCACTCTGCCCCAGGCAGGGGACAATGACCACACTGTAGGGAACCACACATCCACCACAGCAGAGTGACTGAGAATAATCCACTAGGGAGTCCCCTCCACCCACCCCCTAGAGCAGCCCCCTCCTCCCCTCTCTGTCCAGCTCACCCCAAGGCCCTGCCCACCCCTCCCTGTGACTCAGGGCGAGGAGTCAGCTTCCTGAGGTTTCCATAGGTCCCCGGCCCCCAACACACCCGAGCAAGCATCTGCACAGTTCATCACACCTACCCAGCCTCCCTGCCCCTGAGCCGAGCCTCACTTCCTCCCTCCCTGGGGAGAGGAGCTGCCCTCCGGCCGGCTGAGGTTCCCAAGCCTCCAGCCTTGGAGGAAGAGAGGGCGGGCTCCAGAGCCGATATACCGTCGAGGCTGTTGGGAAGGGGGAGGGGGCTAGAGCCCGAGCTGGGAGGAGCTCCCAAAAAAGAGCTGAACAAGGGCCAGTAGCCTCACCAACCAGGCAGGGAGTAGTTAAGAGCGGAGGGGATGGTAACCTGATCTCTGCCCTAAACCTGGCTTTTTCTCTCAGTCCCACATCCTGTCAAACTGGGCTGAACTCTTGTACTCCCCACAGACCACCACCACCCCACAGCCCTGGCTTGGTCTGCCTTTCAGGAAAGCGAATGCTCCAAGCCCAAAGCTAGTTCTCTTCAACGGTGGGATCCTGGGTGGCCTGCCGCCTCTACACACACACACACACACACACACACACCACACACACCACACACACACACACACACACACACACACACACACACACCACACACACACACACACACACACACACACCACACACACACACACACACACACACACACACGGCACAAAACCGGGAGGAGAGGAAGTGGATATGAGTCAGAATTTATAGGAGTTGAGAGGACATGGCCACACTCTCCCTACCACAAAAGGGGCTCTCTCCTTGGTACCCCGAGAGACAGGCAAGAAGGCATTCACCATGCCAGCAGATCCCCTTCAAAAAGGGGGTACTCCCTGGAGATTCTGCCCCGGTGATCAGCTCCCCCCCACTCCTGCTAGTCCCATCAAAAAGGGGGTACTCCCTGGAGATTCTGCCCCGGTGATCAGCTCCCCCCCCACTCCCGCTAGTCCCATCGGTCCAGCTAGTTCCATTGGTCCAGCTGGGCGAAAACAAGCTGGGGTAGCCCCGCCTGGGATGGGCAGTGGTGATGAAGGGCAGTCACCCCCACGGTGAGTACCAGCTGCTAAGGTGTGAGCATGCCACTGGCCTCGGGCAGCAGGGCAGTCTAGGTGGCACCAGATGGTGGGAGCACAGACAGAATTCAGGGGCAAGGACATGCATTAAGTGACCTGGAGCCCCCAGCTCAATGAGAAGACTTTCCCTTCGGGCTCTCATTGGGCAAGAAGAGCAGCTGGCCTAGGCCAGGCCAGGACACTAGGCCCAAGGCCAACATGGCAAGAAAAACAGCTCCCTGTGAGGGGCAGACCCAGAAGAACTGCCCCACTGACCCTAAGAGGGGCACCCGAACCCTGACACACAGGCTGGAATGGAGCCCGACGTTCCTGGGGTCTTTAGGCAGACAAGACATCCCACCCTCTCTCCCCTCAAGCATTCTCTAGATTTCCAGACGACCCGGGGTGGGCTGTACCCTGCAGGCCAGCCCTGAGGGCTAGGGGAGGAACCGGATACCACCTCAACTTTAAAATCAGAAGTGAGCATAGGACTCAGCCTCAGACCCTCCCAGCCCAAAGCCCCAGGATAATCTTTAGCCAGGTTTGCGGGGTGCAAGGGAGGGAGGGGTCTGGAGGGGAGGAGATTCTTGCACACATAAAAAGGAGCTAGACCCTTCCCAATCTCCCCTACCTCCCGCCCCAGGTACACTCCAGGAACCGTCTAGGGAGGCGTCCAGACCTCTGGGAGCAGTGGCAGCCCCCCCTGGTCACACCACGCCCCTGTTCCCGCCATTCCACCGGTCCGGCCTGGGGGAATTCCCACCTCCAGGCGGATTCGTGCCCGGACTCACACCCCGGCCCAGGTCCACATCGGGCCACCCGGCCGGGGAGCCAGAGCGGCTGGACTGGGGCTCCCTCGCGGAGACCCTAAGTTGCCTCCTGGCTTCTCGCCCGGCGGGTAAGGTTCCGGGAAGCCGGGAGGGGAAGGGCAGGGACCTAGGCTCGGACACAGAAGGCGAGAGGCCCCGCGGGGCAGTTCCCGGAGTCGGGTGGGGGACGGCCCTCGCCGCGGCCCGGGGAGGGGCCAGCCGGGCCGACCCCAGCACATCCCGGCGCGCTCTGGCCGAAGCCCCCTCCCCGCCCGGCGCCCCGAGCTCCGGCCAAGCGGAGGAGGGCGAAAGTGCTCTCGCGGGGACGAGTTCCCGCGACGCCCCGCCACCCCGGCCCCCGGCCCCGAGTACCTTCCGCTCCGCTGCCTCCAGCTGCGCGGCCAGTGCCGGAGGCTGAGACTGACCCGGGGGCCCGGGCCCCGCCCCGTCCTCCTTCAGCGCCGCGGCGGGGCGGGGGGCGGGACCCGCAGAGGGAGGGACCGGCCGGGGCAGGGGGGCGGGGGGAGGGACCGGGCGGGGCAGAGGGGCGGAGGGGCGGGGGGGGCGGCCCTTGGCTCCGCCTGCCCACTGCCCTGCCTGGGGCCACCGCGCTTGCCCCTGCTGCTGGCGGGGGGGTCGAGGCTGGGATCCCTGGCCGGTCGGGGAGTGGGCGGCGGGCGGGACCCCTGGAAGACTCAGCCTCTGCCCCGCCTTCCAGCCCCCAGGGGCGGACCCGCGTCGGGAAAGTTGTGAGGCGCTCGGGGTGCGGTCGGGAAAGGGCCGCTGCTGCCCTCCCGTGGCCAAGCGGCCACGCGCGCCTACACCCCCTGGGACCTCGCGGGAGGGGGCTGCGGAAGACGGCCGCCCCCAGCTAGTAGAATCCTGCCGCGTAAGTACTGCCCAACCTCACGCCCCGGCCTTGAGGACTTTTCGGGTCCCATGAGACCCAGGCCAGCTTTCCACTTGACAGTTCCCTTCCCCCTGCCTGGAATTTCCTTGAGTCCAATTACTGCGTACCCCTCAAAGGGCACTCCTGGAGGCTTTTCCTGATCCCCAGCTGGGAAGTCAACTTCCATCCCCAGTGCGTTATTTCGGTGCCGCTAGGGCCAAGTGTCCCTTGGCCCGGTCTGATACGTCACATCGGGTATTTACCTACCCGTGTATCTCTGTTAAGGTGGATAAGGATGGAGGTTGAAGACGTCTACCAATACTTCATTAGTTTGTGACCTGTTTGCTACATAGTTCAGCCCTTTTATTTTTTTTATTTTTTTAAAAGATTTTTATTTTTATTATTTATTTGAGAGAGTGAGAGAGAGAGAGAGAGAGAGAGTACATGAGAGGGGGAAGGGTCAGAGGGAGAAGCAGGCTCCCCGTGGAGCAGGGAGCCCGATGCGGGACTCGATCCGGAGACTCCGGGATCATGACCTGAGCCGAAAGCAGTCGCTCAACCAACTGAGCCACCCAGGCGCCCAGTTCAGCCCTTTTAGTACTCATCACGGATCTTGGGGTTAAGCATACCCATCTTCTTTTGCCTGTAAGGAAACTGAGGCTCAGAGAAGTTAAGTGGCTTGCCCAAATCTTTGTGATTTGTATGGAACAGAGTGAGAGTTCAGACAGTCAGGCCCGTCTGGCTCCAGAGTTGGTGCTCGCTCCCTGCTGTCCTTTATCCCCCTCCCACCTGTCGCTCCCCACTGCCTAGCATGCTGTGTGGCACATACCTTTTTCCAGAAATATTCTCTGAATGAATGAACGTCAGAAGTCATGTAGATTTTAAAGCTCTGAAGTGCAGCCCACACATTTGATAAATGAGTAAGCTGAGGTCCAGAGAAGTTTGGCGCCCAGGCCTCTTCACCCACTCAATAAACATACACTGCAGATTGATTTCGGTCTTCAAAGAACTTAACGGTCCAAATTCAAACACCAACAACTTAGAGATAGCAAGTTATTGAATCTTTATTGCATGCACCTGGCTCTACATACGGACGTGAACTACTTTAGTCCTTAAAACAACTCTGTGAGGTAGCACTGTTACTTCCGTTTTGCTGAGAAGCAAATTGAGGCTGAGAGAGGTTGCAGAGCTAGTGGTGGGTTTGGCACCAGGACCTGGATAGGAGGACTCTAGAGCCTCTGCCCTTAACTGCTACTCCAGGTAGACAGTTATATATACAGGAGGCAGGGGTTGTACTGGGGGCACGCAAGGGCTATGGGGTACTCGGCCCTGAAGAACAAGTCAAGTTTTCCAGATAAGGTGATGAGTAGATGTTAAATGGGTTGGAGCCACAATAGGCCCAAAGAGTGATGGAACCCCCAGGAGAGTGGGGGTGGGGCTGAAAGATAGGGCTAGGGAAGGACACGGTGGCCAGATCACGAATGTCCTTGTCTGCCACACTCAAGAGTTGAGTGTTGATTTTGGTCTAGGTGCAGTAGGGAACCACTGAAATGTTCTCTCAGGGGAATAACCAACTTGGATTCAGCCTGTGCAAAGGTTACATTCAGGGATACAGGGCCATGACCTGGAGACAGAGTTAAAAGCCTAATGTAGTAGTAACAGTAGGGGTGCGCATAGGTGGACAAATAGGAAATATATTTTGCGATATATATATATATATATATATATATATATATATCGACAGCACATAGTGATTGATTTACTTGCTGGGGAAGAGCCAGAAGCAAAGGTGACCAATGCTAAGATTTCTAACTTGGGCTGATGTGCTGATGATACCCATGGACATGATGAACCAGGAGAAGGCACACGTTTGTAGGGAAATAATCGATTCCATTTGAAGTACGTTGAGTTGAAATGCCCGTGGGATGTCTAGATGTTCAGGAGACAGCTAGGACATGTGGGCCTAAAGCTCAGGAAGGATCTGGGGGAAATACTGACTTGGAAAACGCCAGCAGGTAGATGAAGCCATGGAAGTGGATGAGAGCACATGGAGTGGGACGAGCAGAGGGGGAGGATGGAAACTGGGAGCACTACATTTTTAGGACTGCTTTGCTGTTCTTTCCACCACCTGAAAGAGCCTTTTGGTTTCTAATCAAAGTAAATAAAGGCGCACATTTTTTTTTAAAAGATTTTATTTATTTATTTGACAGAGAGAGACACAGGGAGAGAGGGAACACAAGCAGGGGGAGTGGCAGAGGGAGAAGCAGGCTCCCCGCGGAGCAGGGAGCCCGATGCGGGGCTCAATCCCAGCACCCTGGGATCATGACCTGAGCCGAAGGCAGACACTTAACGACTGAGCCACCCAGGCGCCCCATGACACACATTTTTATCCATCTGGTTTATTTGCCACTAGCTATTAATTTTGGATCTAACTGACACCCCTTCTTCAGTTACATTACCACTAAAGGAGGTCAGGGAGACAAGTTCAGAGTTTGGGTCAGCGGAGGGTAAGCATGGAGAGGCCAGGAGGGTCGTGGGAGGGGTGGGGCTGAGCCCCTCAGGAGTAACTGCCTGGCCCCCCTAGGGGGATGACGAAGACCGAGATGTCATCCCCGGAACCCAGCTTGTTGTTGGGGAGACGCCAGCCACGGTCCCGGGGGATGCCCCGGGCCCCCAGGACCAGAGCTTGGGCCAGAGCTGTGTACCTGCCAGAAGCACACATGCACATTCATGTTCCAACACGTACATGGGAAGAGCGATACACAGGTCCTCATGTGGGTCCCCCAGCATTGCTTCCCTTTGTCCCTACCTTCCCCACTGTCACCCCCCCCCACCGCCATACAAGCCCTACCTGCTGGCGTCATTGGGCTCATAGGCTGACAGCACCCTGTCCACAGTGGCAGCTACCTCACAGTCACTGGTCACATCCCACAGTCCATCTGTTCCCAGGACTAGCACGTCATCTGGACAGTGCTCGTACTGCGTCAGGTCATACACTCGCACCTGGCGGGGAGAAGAGAGTGGAGAAGGAGCTGGGGGACAAAGGGACCCTGGGAGAAAGCCAGCCCAGGGCCCCTAGAGGGAAGGTATAGTTGAGGAAGCCCCCATACGGCTCACCTCAGGGAAGCAGGAGAGGAAGGGCTTGATGGGCAGAGTGGAGCTGCAGACCTTGAGGTTGTGGTCTCCCAAGCCCCGGGTCACCCCAATGGTGGCCATCACTCGAGCCTAAAGGGAATGGGTATGGGTGCTGCCACGGCCCTCTCCCAGCCTCTGAAGCTGTGGGCCCTCCCACCCCTGCCCTGGGGTAGAACCTCCACCTCCCTAGACAAGTTGTGGTGGGTCCTCCTGCCCTCTCCCACCTCTGCCGTGGAGTTTACCTTTTTGCCCTCCCCACAGACCAGAGGAAACCTGAGATCCTCCAGCTCGATCTTTTTGTAGGCCCTGGGGAGGGGGGAGTAGAGGAGGCATCACCCAGGCATCAAAGCCCCTCTCCCTGAGGAGCCATGCTCCTCACACAAACCCCTAAGAAGGACCACATCCCCCCCCCAACGCCCAGACTGGCCCCGCCTCCAGCTTCCACCTTGCTGCTGGTGGTGAGGGACTGGTTGTGTTGCCATGGGAACGGGCCCCAGCTCGGAAGGAAGTGTTACCAGCCGGTCATGTTCTGGTCCCGGTACAGCATCCTCTGCCCCAGCTCCTTGGGCTGAATTCTGCGGGGGAACTCAAGGTGGGTGAATTCACCACCTAGCAGCTCTGGTTTCAGGAAGCCCTGCGGTTGGGAGTGGCCGGACAGAGCAGAGGGCCAGGGGGGCATTAGGCTTAGAGCACACCCTGCCGTATAGATGAGGTTAATTACAGCAGGGCCTTAAATGGGGTTTCTTTACCATGTGCCATGCACTGTTCTAATACAAATAATGTATATGAACTCGCCTAACCTCACGACAACCCTTAAGGCAGGAGCTACTGATGCAACTTAAGGGAACCATCTGCACATCAAACAATGAGCAAAGGACTCGAACCAGGATTCAATCCCAGGCAGTCCAGCTCCGGAGTCAGTACTTTAAAGCACTAAACCATACTGCCTCTCAGGGGCCTTGGCTACTTCCTTTCCCAGCCTCTGATTTCACTTCCTTCCCCAGCGGGGGCCACAGTGGGAGCCCTGGAGTAGCCCACGTTCCTTCCTGCTACGCACTCCACCAGCTCAGCCATCGCTGCCGAGCAGAGCGGCCTTCCCAGTGAGCAGCCAGTAAGGAGCGGTCCGGGTGGTGAGGGTGGGGCCACAGGCCACAGAGAGCCACAAGAGTCAACAAAGAATGGGAGCAGGGAGGTTAATTCCTACTTACAAGCAGCTGAAGACGCTGGCGCTCAGTCTCCGGGGTGAACTCCCGGGACATTGGAATGATTTCACCATTCCGGACAATGATGGCTCTGCCCAGAGAAAGAAAAGGTTTGGGCTGGGCTCTCCTCAGCCCCCTTGTGGAGAATTCCAGAAAGACCAGGCCTTCCCCACAATGACCCTTGGGGTTCCTCACCCAGACCCCCATCTTTCCTCCCCTCGTGGCTATTTCAGGCCATCCCTTATGTCTGTGACCGCTCCTGACACCATCCCTCCCTTCGGTTTTTGATTTGTAACACCCACCACCTCATTCTCTTCTATTCCCCCATCCCAGAGGGTGACCCCCTGCCCCCTCCCCATACCTGCTGTCCCCTGCATTGGCCACATACACCTTGCCTAGCAAGTAGACCACAACCAGTGCACAGCAGCCCCCCTCCACTTGGTGGCCACGCCGCTCCCGGGCCATCTGCTCATCCTGCCATGTGAGGAAGGGTCAGAGGGGGTGAATGAAGAACAGGTTCCAGGCACACAACCACTGCCCCCATCCGCAGAAATAAACTGGCCCGGCCAAGCCACACTGGAGGAGGGGAAGGCAGACATGGGTATAACTCCCCCTTCCCTCCCCTCTGAACCAAACTCTGCTCAGGCCCTCAAAGGTGTTGTGGGTAACTCAGGGCCCCTTAGGCCACTTGATTCCCATACAGAGTTGACCCGTACCAGTTGACTAGCAGGCTCCTGCCTGGGGACCACCCACTCACCATGAACTGGAAGGCATTCTCTATGGCCCCCACTACCAGGCTCTCATGGGTCACTTCCTTCTGTGAAGAACAGCAGGACTGAGGACCCACCAAGTGAGAAGCATCAGAGGAACCTGGGGCTCCTGGGGTAGACGGAAGGCAGAGGGGAGGTGGCGAGGGGTCCTGGAGTATCTCTACCAGGTCCTTTAGCTGCTCCCGGATGTGGCGATGCAGAAGCCTGGAGGCCATTTCGGCAGCTCCGCCCCCTGCATGCCCATCAAATAGGCCCCAGTAGTAGAAGCAGAGTCCCTGGTGGAGGAAAAGTTGGAGGTGAATGAGGGAGTGTGTGTGTGTGTGTGTGTGTGTGTGTGTGTGTGTGTGTGTGATACAAGGAGAAGAGCAAGACTCTAGGCAACCATACAAACATCAGAGAGGAGGTCAGAGTTTGGTATGAAAGGCAAATTAGATTTATTCATTCATTCACCAAGGGCCTATTATGTGTCAGAAAGTAAAGCATCAAAAAAAGCCAAACTCGGAGGATAAAAGATACAAAAATAAACATTGGCAATGAATTAAATCATCCGTAAGTACAGGAGCACCTACATTCTAAGTGTAAGCGGAACATTTATACTGACATTCTAACTGGTCAATGTCAGTTCTGTGCCAGAGGTAGAAGCTTCTGTGCCAGAGGTAGAAAGCTAGTTGAGTGAGGAGTTAGGCCTGAGATTTAAAACTGGATGCCTAGAACCCCCAGGGAGAGTTGTCACCATCTCTGGAGGCGAGGGAAGGGGGTGGGGGCTTACCTGGCCTTGGCTAGGCTCCCTAGGCACCCCTGAAACACTCTTCCGACCTTCCACATACACCACCTCACAGCAAGCCTGGTCCTCATTGTGCCGGCTTTTGCCAGCGTTGATGACCCTGCCAGGCCAGAGTGACCACATCAGCTTGGACACTAGGCCAGGTCCCGGAATAACCCCCACCTTAGACACACACACCCTCTCTAGCCTGCTGGCCAAACCGAGAAAGGTCATAGCCACCCGGGATCCAGGCCAGAAAGAGGAGGAGAAGGGAAGGGAGGCAGGGCAAGGCACAAGGAGTACTGTCTGGGTGTCAGGCCCCCCCACCTCAT
Organism: Callorhinus ursinus; assembly: GCF_003265705.2. Taxonomy (NCBI): domain Eukaryota; kingdom Metazoa; phylum Chordata; class Mammalia; order Carnivora; family Otariidae; genus Callorhinus; species Callorhinus ursinus. The sequence continues at coordinate 6,929,676 of NW_027397071.1, read as the reverse complement.
AAAAAGACCAGCAGCAGCTCGTTCCTGCCTCAGTTCCTCAGTCCCTGGCAAAGGGGGCACCCCCACAGGCCGCTGGGGAAGAGGCTGGGCAGGGGCAGCAGGAGGTCTTAACTACCCTGCTTGCCAAGACCCTCCATCCCACTCTGAAACCTAATCAATTTTTCTAGTGCCTCCTCCACAGCACCCCACCCTCATGGGCGCACCCACCTTTATCTTAAAATCATCCAGTGAAAGTTTCTGCTGCTTTGGCAGTGAGGAAGCGCTGAGCCCAGATAGGGAAACAGGAATTGAAATAGGGTAGGGTTGGAAGCCCACCTGGACTGCGCAGGAGCCACAGAACCACCAACTCTTCTCAAGCAGAAAGCTAAAGGAACTAGTGGTAGGGCCCGGGGTCTACGAGCCACCACCCTCAGCGGCTTCAGCGCCCCCATCTCCCTCAGTGCTCTACTTTCCCAGTAGATACATTAAAAATACACCCGGCCTGGGGTTCAGCCGGCGGCTCCCCACTACGACCGGGGGTCCACTTCTTTGCCAGGCCAGTGCCATGCCCTCCCTCCGAGAGGCATTCAAAGGGGACCCTTTTGCTTCCCCGGGCGGCCCCCTCCCTCGGCCCTGGGGAAGCCGGAGGCCGCCTGGTGTCGCGGGCTATTTCTGGGTGTGGAGGGGGAGGGGAACGGTAAGAGGGACAGAGAACTGGGGCGCTGGGGTCGGGAAGCCCAGGAGCGAGTCTCTCCGGCCGCCATCTCCTCTATTAAAAGGGCACCCCCCCTCCTTGAAACCCCGCCTCCTTTAGCCATTAAACTGCCGGGGCCCCGACTGAGAACTGGCCAACTCATCCTCCACGGGGCCCTCCACCCTCCGGGCTCTGGAAGGGAACAAGGTCCTGAGGCGGCGCGGGTGAGGGTAGTCAACGAGCTGAAAGGTCCTGAGGAAGACTGCACCGACTTGAGAAAGGGCTTAAGGGCGGCGGGGGGGGAGGGGGGGTGCTGCGGCCCGAAGCCCAAAGGAAAGCAAAGGTCCTGGGAGAAGGGAGCTCCTCGCGCCGAGCACGGCGAGGGGCACGCAGCCCAGCGCCGGGGATGCCCAGCTGGGGAACGGGATGGGGGCTGGGAGGGTCCCGTCCTGCCCAGGGTCTTCCCGGGGGCGCTCACTCGGCGTAGCCCGTGCTCCAGGGCAGGCGACGGCCGGTGTCCGGAGGGCTTTGCACAGCCCGGCCAGCGTGGTCGTCGGCGCGTCGCAGCCCCCCTGGGCTCAGCTGTAGGAAGGTCGGTCGGGAGAAGCTCGCTCGAGCCTCTACTGTCTTCGCGGGCGCTGAGCTCCCAGCCCTCGCCGGAGGGCTCCTGGGCGCTTCTGGAGGAGCGGCGGTCTGCGCCGAGGGCGCGTTGGGCAGATCTGGGGACTTGGGGCGCGGAGGCGGGGCGCCCCCGGAGCTCACCAGGTGCGCCACGGCCGAGCGCACCCGGTTTAGCATGCTGCCTCCCTGCCCCGCCCTCGGCCGTGGCCCCGCCCCGAGGCGGGCCCCGCCCCCTAGGGCGCGCGGTGGGCGGTGCTCGCTCCTGCGGGCTCTTCCCGGCCATTGGCTCTGGGCGGGCAGGGCGGGTCGCTGCAAAACTTCCTCCTGCTCTGGGCCGCCCCCGGCACCGCCCCATCTGCTCGCTGCTCCTTCCCGCCGCGTTCAGGCTTCGCTCCGCCTCAGTTTCTTTGGGGAAGAAGGGTTTGCTGTTGTGGGAAAGGGACCGAGGGAAGCACATCCTATTTCAGCCGTGCTCTAGATGAGACATCAGGTAGACCTTCCCCATTGTGACAGGGGGCGGGGGTGGTGTCTCCTCGCCCCCGGTTCAGCCAGCCTGCCCGGAGGGTGATGGAGCTGGTGACTTCAGAGCGAAACCAGTAGCTTCCGCCACAGCTGGGTGTGAGGCACCTCGTGTGACAACACCTCTGGCTGGGGCTGCTGGAGTGAGAGCGAGGGCGAGGAGCTGGTGCTGGGCGTACTGTGAGGGTGCTAAGGACGCGGGCTGGAGCCGACCGTCCTGAATTAGGGAGCCGGAGGTAAGTTCTTGGGCTCCTGACGGCGCTGTTCCCCATCGATGACCACCTCTAGATCTGGGAGAGCGATTGCCACTCTGACTCCACTTTCCTTCTCAGGACCCAATTTCCCCCCACATTTAGGCCTCCCCTGACCACAGCAGGGCTAGTTAATAAGGATAACAGCAATAACTTCGGACTTACTATATAGTAGGCCCGCTACAAAGCACTTTATTTATACCAAACAGCAGCCCTTCGAGGTGGGTTTTATGTTCTTTTTACCGATGACGCGCCTGTCATTTTACAGGACTTGCCGCAAGAGGTCACACAGCCAACTAGAGACTCACACCCGTGCCAGTCCCCAAATGCCCAAACTCCGTTCTGTCTGATGAGCCAAGCTGATTTGTCGGGATCGTGGAGGGGGTGCTAAGGAGGAGGTGAACGGCAGAGAGAAGAGTGGGGGTTCCTCCTCTTTCACCTTCCTCCTCTGAAGGCAGAGGCTGAGCCTGCACGATGAACAAGATCCTTAGGCACCGCCAGGGGGAGACAGAGGCCAGACTAAGCGCTTGCTTGTAAAGGAAAAGTGGTGCTGAGTCCAAAGAGACCTGTTCCTAAGGCAGCTGTGAGGGAATTGATCAGTACATCTCCAGAGACACCTCCTACCCCGTGCACTGTCCAAATGGGGACAAGGCCCTGTGGCCCTAATGCAAGTCAGGGTAGCCCTCAGGAATCACTGGCACCGAGTTCATGGTTGGGACTCCATTTCTGGGCTCTGTGGGCAGAATGCTCCCTGAACATAACCCTCTCTGTTTCTGAGCTAAGATGTGCCCCCAGAAGGAGTGGCTTTTCTTGCCGCTTCCAAATAAAAATCTCATAATGGTCATTCAGGTCTTTTTATATTTATTTATTTATTTATTTGAGACAGAAAGAGTGAGCATGAGCTGGGGGGGGAGGTGCAGAGGGAGAGGGAGAAGCAGACTCCCCACTGAGCAGAGAGCCCAATGCGGGGCTTGATCCCAGGACCCTGAGATCATGACCTGAGCCAAAGGCAGATGCTTAACCGAACGAGCCACTCAGGTGACCCTTCGTTCAGGTCTTTAGACTTGCTGTAATTATACCTACACTCTGGGCAGAGACAGCCAGAAAAATAGAAGTCATAAGAAAAGAAAAACAAATCAGATCCAAAGGCCCATAGAGTGGCAAAGGCAAACGGAGGTAAAGACCATGCTGCTGCTATGGGCATTTCCCTCTTGTTTAAGAAAAACTGGAACCAGCTCTCAGATAAATGGCATAAACAACAACAGCAAGCCAAGACTGATGAAAAAATTTAACATCCTGGCTATTTTTATTATTCAGTGTTTCTGGGGCAGTTGGCTTACCATTTCTCTGTGTCACCCTGTTCCCTAATACCTGCTCTTCACAGCGCCCACCATGATGTAGCTACAAATAGGTCACAGAGCCAGGACAGAAAGATCCCTAGCTCCAGCACCAGATGGTCAGTGGTGATGTCAACAGCAAATAAAAAACAATTTTTAGATTTTATTTGATTTGTATTTAAACTTAAATAACCACATACAACTAGTGGCTATCCTACTGGATAGTGCAGTTCTAGAATCTTCAAGACTCCAAACCCCTGGGGGTCTTGGCAATCCCTCCCCACACGCAGCCCCCTCCCACCCCGGAAGCCACAAGGCGGAGAGTTTTGAGGGACCTCTTTGGGTTAGCCCAGCCTGCACCAGGGAGACGTTCACCCGGACTGCGGACAGCGCGGCGGGACCGGCCGGCGTCTCCTCGCTCTTCTAGCCTCGGCCGCCAGGGGCCGCTGCGCGCGTCTGTGCGTCTACTGCGCGGCGCCCGGAGCTGTCCGGGAGGAGGCGGCGGCGGCTGGCGGAGCGGGGACGGCCTCCGGCGACAGGGAGGCGGCGGCGGCTGCGCGCTCCCTGGCCTACCGGCGGGAGCTTCGGAAACACCCCGGCTGAGCCTTGCAGAGCTGGCCGGGCGGGCCAGGAGTTCCCCGTGCCCAGAGCGGAGCCGGGCAAGACCGTGATGCCAGTTTGGCCGAAGTCCCGCCGCGTCAGGGACCCGGCGGCAACTTGGTGGGGGACGCGGGGCTCCTGACTTGACAGCACCCGAGCCGGCTGCTCCCGCCTGAAATCCGCCTTTCGGAGTCTTGGTGCGGGACTCAGAGGCAAGTGGGCACCGCCGTAGGACAGGTAGATCCTGGGGATGGGGGCTCAGAAATTTGGAGCAGTGAGTGGGCGCTGGCGGGGGCCAGGAGAAGGCAGGGAAACTTAAAGCGTCTCGGGGTCCACAGCCTCAACCACCTCCACGCTGGTGTGCTGGCTGCTAGCTCAGCCTCCCCATACCTGGCGCCTGGGTTTGGGGAAAACAGGCTGGGAAACTGAGGCAGGAGTGTGGAAGCCCAGAACAAACCCCAGAAGCTTCCTTTTCCGCTTCTCCCTGAGGGAGGGAATAGAATGCCAGAGGACTCAGCCCAAAAGCACCCCCCTCATTTTTGGGGGTCTTGGGGTTCATGGGAGAGCTGGGTTGGCGGGTATGGCAGCTCAGAGGGAAAAAGGATGAAGGCTGCCTAAGAGAAGACAAAGCTGTATTTGAAACGATCAAAATGAAGGTTCCTGAAGGGGACAGGGAGAGGAGATACCTACTCAGAAAAGAGATACATCTGGAAGGCTGGGAAGCTCTTGCCCGTGGAACGCTGCCATCTCTGGGATATTGGCACCACTTCCTCCATCTGTCCCCCTAGTCCTCTGTGGGCCCCACCATCCTACCTGCTTCATGCTTCAGCTCCACCTCCCTTTGGAGGCTAAGGGAAGAGAGGTCTTCGGGAGAAATGGAGAAGCTGTTGGGCTAGAGACCGGGAGGCACCCCCTTCTAGCCCTCCGGCATGGAAATGGGGGTGAGGGTGGCAGAATGGAGCCAGCTCTGCTCCAGAACAGGACGCAGGTGCAGTGGGGATAGGAGGTGGAGACAAAAGGATTCAAGACCTCAGGGTCTTGTCCAGGGGCCCCTTGGAGCAGCATTTTGTCAGATCCTGCTCAGGAATCCTTCCCTGGCCTTCAGCTCCCTCCCAAGGCCAGAACCCTGATAGCGTTGATTACTAGACACCTCCCCACTATCGGCCCTGCTTCACTCCTGGGACAGAGGAATCCTCAGGCTACTCTTCCGGGGCTAGCTGTCCTGTGTGTTCACAGAGTCTGCAAGGCAGAGGAGAGCCTCTGCCTCCCACCCTGCCCCTTGAGGAACAGCTTCAGAATTGGGCTCTACTCCATTCTACCTTTTGTCCTCACCCAGGCCCTCCCTCACCTCCTGCAGGGCCATGGGCTCCCTCTGTCCCTGGCAACCCCCCAAGAATCTTTCCTACTTGTCTAGGTGGGGTGAGTCTGAGGCCTGTGGATGAACAGACAGAAGCTGAAAGATCCCCAAAAAGGTGAGTGAGGAGAAAGCTGAAGGGGAGACAGTTGAGGGCAGGTGGTGGTGACAGAGATCAAGCACCTTATCCAAGGTCCCGGCATTTGGTTTGGTCTCCGGTGTTGCCAGGACTGCTGATGCCTGAGGGACTCCAGCGATGTCCCAAGGGGCCAGTCGTGCAGCAGAGGGGGGTGGTCCAGACTCCTGGTATGCCTGGGCAGCCCCCTGCTGCTTTCTGCCTCTGCTTCCTTGGGACCCCCTCTCTTTCTAGCTCGTGCTCTGGGATAGATGGGAGGCCTGACCCATCAGGGATAGAGGAAGAGAACCGAGGAAAAGCCATAGTAGTGGGGTAGGAATAGGACCGGCTTCTGGGCTCTGGGCTCTGCCACCCACATGCTCCCTGGCCTGGGGCAGTCGTTTGACTTCTATTAGCCCTGGTGTCGTTTCTTCTTTTCTAAATTTAAATTTGTTGAAATTGAATTGCTATTACATTCCTCCAGTTCAGTTCAACCCTCCTCCCCCCAATAAAAAAAAGCAACGGGGAGAAAGATTAAGTCTCCCTTCTACCCCCATCTCTGAGTAAACCGTTTCCCTTTCTTGGTGGCAATCAATGTTACTAGGTTTTCTTTGGTACATTTTCCAGAGCTAGCTTATGCATATTAAAGCAACATATATAATCCCTCCCTTTTACGCATTTTCTACACACCATCCTGCACTTTGTGTTTGTTTGTTTGTTTTTTTTCCCCTTAATAGTGGCTTATCGTTAGAGATCTTTGCACGCCTCAGTACATAAAGCATTTCCTCCTTCTATTTTACAGAGGCCTGGATATAACTGCATTCGTACAGATGCTCCACAGATGTATTTAGCCAGTCCTTTATTGGTGGTTGTTTAAGTTGTCGCCAGGCGTTTTGAGGATCAGTTTGCTCATCCGTGGGTACAAATAATCCCACTGTGTAGGACAGTCGTGAGGGCCGCAAGAGCATGTATGTGATGTGCCTGGGTCAAGTGCTCAACAAATGGGGGTCAGCAGTATTGTTCCTCCCATGGCACAGCCCTCCAAGGGACCATGTCGGGTTCATCCTTCAAGACGCTCTTAAATGGCATCTCCCCTACAAAGCTGTCTGTGGCTTTCCCGACCGGGCAGTCTCCCAGCTCCCTTTCCCTCCACGGTACTCATCACTTTGTGTGTGCATCCTGCCCACCTCTGGGCCTCCCAGAGCGCATGGTGCTAGGGCTGGGTGCTGGGGAGCTCCTGCTCAGCCTTGAGCCGGCTGTGTGCTTCTCTCGGCAGGATGCGTGAGAGGACCGCTCAGAACTGGAGTACGGGCCACTGGCTGCTGGTACTTTCCCTGGCCTGCCTGTGGACCCACCTTGCCTCGGCTTCCTTGCAGCCGCCAACTCCCACAGGTTTGGGCAAGGAGGCAGAGCCTGGGGGAAGGTTTCCCGGGATGCCGGCAGAGCCGGGCACCACCCCACCCCATTCCACAGCAGGCAGATCTCCAAGGCCGAGTAAAATGCAGATTCTAGGGGTTCTGGCTCCTTCTCTGTTTTTCACCCAGGAAAATCTGCCCCCCTCTGTAATCCCAGCCCAGAGAAGGTGTGGGCAGACCTGTGGCTCACCTTTCCTTCCAGGCCAGAAGGTGTTCTGCAGGGAGAGAGCCCCGGGGGTGGAGGCTTAAGTCTAGCCTCCTGGCCTAATTCTGTGGTTTTCCTTCTGGAATGGCTAAAGCCTGTGTAAGCGGATGATCCTCCCCACGCAATGTAAGCCCCCAGGGCCCTTGCCCTCACCCGGAAGAGGCCAGAGGAAGTGGGGCCTGGTGGGGAATTCCACCTTTTTTCTGCCCCAGGGCCAGGCTCTGCCAAAGAGGGATGAGTGTGGTCTCACTGGGGCAGAAGGAAGGATCGGGCCGCTGAAGGAGCAGGAGGATTTCGTTTCCTCCTCCTCCCCTGCAGTTGGCCATCCTTTGAACACCCCTCCCCTTGGCTGGGAGGAGGGCCCAAGAACAAGCAGGGCAGGTGGGAAGAGAGCAGGGCTGCCGGATGGCGTGGGCTGGGCCCCTGACCTTGTCTGGTCGCTCCAGTCCTGGTGAAACAGGGCACCTGCGAGGTGATTGCTGCTCATCGCTGCTGCAACCGGAACCGCATCGAGGAGCGCTCCCAGACTGTCCAGTGCTCTTGCTTTTCTGGCCAGGTGGCCGGCACCACACGGGCAAAGCCCTCCTGCGTGGACGGTGAGTGAGAGGCCGGGCCCTGGCAGGGAAGGCCCAATCACAGAGATAAGAAGGCCTGTCCAGGCCGCACCATCTGCTCGGGATGCAATTTCATACCAGCCCAGGGCTTTCGGGATCAGTCTCAAATGATGGGTAACCTCTGGGGGGAGGAGGGCAGATGGGGACCATCCCCGCTTCACAGATAAGGAGAGGCCCTGATCTGCGCCTGCCCCCCCCCCATATCCGCACTCCCTGCCTAGCGCTAGACATTCTGTCCCTCGAATCTTCTCTCCCAAACCTGGCGTCAGGCGTTGACCTCTTCATCTCCTGCTCCTCCACCAGCCTCTTACATGCACCCGCCTCTCATTCTTCGGTGACCTTGACGTGGACACACACGTGTTACTCACACCCACCCCTCTCCCACGATCCCATCCATGCTCATGAGCTCACACTCACGTGGCAGGACTATAAACGTGCCGGCGTGTGCTCACACGCATGCCTGCTCTGCACTCCTGGTCTGGGGTGCGCACTTGCTCACATACACCAGGTGGGAATGTTGAAGACCGTATCTCTCTGCTGACCGGAGGGCTCCTTTGAGAACTTGCCCTGCCTTCTCCCCGTGCTGTCTATGGTGACATATAGGGATCAGTGGGATCGAATGTGATAAGGTGTGTGCCCCAGCCTCAGCCCGAGTGCTGCCTTTCTGGGCAGCCAGGAGTCAGGGAAGACAGGGGAACGCAGGACCCAAAGCCAGCAGTGTGCAAACTCACCCTTCATTCTGCATGGACTTCCTGCCCTTGACTGCACTCTGTCCTCGAGGACAGCTTAGAGCTGCCCTCACTGCCGCCTGCTCCCACAGCCTCCATTGTCCTGCAGAAGTGGTGGTGTCAGATGGAGCCCTGCCTGCCAGGGGAGGAGTGCAAAGTGCTCCCGGATCTGTCAGGATGGAGCTGCAGCAGCGGACACAAAGTCAAAACCACCAAGGTATCCGGGGATGGCCACTCCAACCCACCCTACTCTTCCCCCTTCACGTGGGGTGGGACAGAGGGAGGCAAAGGAGCCGGGGGTCTAGGAGATCCATGTCCCAAGGTGAGATCTATGAACTACGTGGGCACATGCCTGGCTGGACAGTCCCTCTGGACTGTCTCCACTGTGGGGACCGGAGTTAGGGCCTCAGGATTTGAAATCTGATGTGTCCTGGGCTAATCCCTGATGCTCCATATGCCTTGGTTTCCTCTTCTCCCTAGGGTGAGTTTGTCTCCCAGGTCCATAAGAACAAGATAGAGAATTAGGAAATGGTCCAGATAATTTGGAGGGGCATCTGTGCGGGGGGGGGGCAGGGGGGAGCCACTCTGCCCACCCACCCCTGCTGCAGACCCTGCCCCAACCCCCAGGATTAACTCCCTACAGTTCACACCCATCTTCCACTCATTTTATTATCTTATTTCGATGGCACCCAAGAGGATTATTACTTTCATGGTTCGCTGCCTGCCCCAGGGAACAAGGGGTAATTAAAATTTTATCAAACTCATTAGCAATTGCATGTGTGTCATAGCTAATCAGTGGCATGACTCTGCCATCACCCTTTGTACAGAGGAGTGACACTTGGGGCAAGGCAGAACTCTGCCTTCTGCCCTCCCTTCCCACCACCACACAGAGCAAACAAGCAGACACATAAACAGAGAAGAGAAGGCAGCCTTCAGGGCTCTGAAGAGAGCCACATATTTGGAGAGCACAGAACAGAAGGAGTTACAGCAAGAAAAAGTGGAGCTTCCTATCTGCAAGCAGGCAAGGGAGACAGCCATTCTGAGTGTGGTTAAGACCAGAAGACAGTGAGACCCACCACAGGGCTTGTAACATCTGTCACTGTTTTATAGGTTTGGGTTGGTCGCCCATAGATCGCTGCGCTTGCAGTTTGGGTTGCCACTCTGAAGCAAGCAGTGGTGAGGTGTGCTTGATTTACGTTTGTGTAGGCCAAGCCAGCCATGCTCTCCCAGTCTGCACTGCTTTAGGGCTAAGGGATCAGCATCAATGAGCTTCATATGACGTATATCTCCTGGGGAGTCTTGGGCAGTCCCTTCTCCAGCCTTCCTCCATTGCCTGCTCTCTAGGTTACACGATAGTTCTTGGGTCACGGCCTGGAAAGGACAGCTTGACTGAGCCATGGACTGAAGAACGGTATTGTTATCAGCCAACAAAAGTGGAGATTCACTTACCTGGACACACGCCCTGTGCCAAGTGCAGAATCACTCTTTCCAGGGGCATTTCAACTGAGTTGCTCAGCAGATAAGGACAGATCTCCGGCCACACACCTAGTGTTGTGCTGGGTTCTCCTGGGGGACCCAGAACAATTCCTGCCCTTGAGGAATGTCCAGTCAAGTTGGAGAGTTGTTGAAAGATGATTGAGCTAATCGACGTTAAAGGTACAGGACTCTGTACGGCTTCTGGACCATACGCTGCGGGCATGTTGGGGGTGCAAGGGTGAGACTCCCACAGCCCTTCAGCCACCCCCTCACCACAAGGCACGAAGACAAGACGTCACGTTCACCACCTGCCACTTCCCTCCCTCATGTCAGTCTGAACGCCCAGCAAGCTGCCAACATGCTGAAGGAAATCCTCGCCTCCATGAGAGACCAGCTTTATCTCATTTGCTTGGGACTGGGTTGACTTGGGGAAGGAAAGCCGACGTGAAGCCAGACAACTTTCCAGCAAAGCTCTGCGGAGATGTGGCTTAGTTTGGGCTGTTCATTGGGAATGGGATGGATAGGACCTTAAAATCGCCCCCATCCAAGGACCTCAGGTTTTTGTTTATTTGCTTATTTTAACAGATGAGGAAGCTGCGTCCCAAAGAGGTAAGATGACTTGCCCAAGATCTTCCAGTTTGGGCTTCCAAATCTCTAAGGCCTTTGGCTTAACCTGGATACGGGATTCAACTGGGGCCTTCCGTATCATTTGTAGCTCAAGAACAGGAACCTGCAAAGGACTGGCAGGGTAGCAGCAACATTTCTCTTGGGAGACTCTAGAACAGGTCCCTGTTACCCGAAGTAATCCAGAATACTCATATGCCAGCATGTGGGACCACTGGATCTCTACTCTGCCCTCAGCCCCCCAAATTACTACCAGGCCCCATGACAGCCAGAGATCATTCACCCCAGTTACACCCGGGGTGCTCTGAGCTGGCAGCTCCATTGTGTCTAGTCTGACACATCCCTTCCCGAGTGCTTAAGCTGAATGGAACGCGCAGAAGCTCTGGCTCCAAGAGAGACTCTGGGTGGAGTCCAGGGCTGGTCACAGTCCTCTCCCTTCCAAGGCCCTGCTGGGCAGTAGGGGAGGCCTTGCAGGGCCAGATGGAGCCTCTGTCCATGATTGAGGGTTGGCAGAGTCAGACCGACACAGGCTTCAGGGACTCAGAGACAGGGGCCGGTTGGATATCTCATCAGTAAAAGAATTATAGGCTCAGTGACTGCTAGGATCAGCTGGGATCAGCTGGGATCACAGGGTGTGTGTGGAGGGTGTGGAGCTTGAAGCGGGGGGGGGGGGGGGGCAGTAGAGACCAACCAGGACAATGCTGAATTCTGACCCCCCCCCACCCCCCCATGATTGGGCTGAGGCTGAATCTCAGCCCCTCCCTGCTTCTTTCTCCTCTTCCCCAAGCAGCAGAACCAAGACTGTTCACCCCACTCGAGGGTTTTTCTTTTTGTTTTTGTTTAGTTCTGGTTTGGGTAATGGGGTGGAAAATGATGCCAGCTTCTCACTCGATTGTAAATATCAGAACTCTGCCAACTTTGAATCTCTGCACCTAGTGGGGTCAGGGAGTGGGGGAGTCAGAGGTTGTCATCTCTTCCTTTAAGACTGGGGAATGGACAAAGGGGGTTGGCAAACTTTCTGGAAAGGGCCAGGTAGCAATTATTTTAGGCTTTACAGGCCATATATAGTCTCTGACATGTTTTTCTTTGTTGTTGTGTGTTTTATTTGTTTTTTTTTTTTTTTTAAAAAGCCTTTTAAAACTGTAACAACCATTCTTAGCTCCAGGGCTGTACAAAACCAGACCCCAGGCTGTTTTTGGAAGGTTGCCAGTCCCCGCGAACCTTTGAAGGCAGGCCTTCTATGCAGCTTGGGGCTGCCTCCCAGCCTCCTGGCCTGCCTTTGGTGCAGTGGGAACCTGAGTGTGAGGGTGGGGTTGGGTTTTGTTTTCCTTCTAATGCTCCTTGAGAATTTGGTGAGTGAATTATTTAGGCTACAAATGAGGCGGCTGTAGCAGAGTCAGACAAGAAAGGCCTGCTCTCCTGGAGGCCAGGATGTTGTGGGCTTCTCCACTCCCTCCCCGTCCCTTGAGACTGAGCAGGGGGAGGGTGCCAGCCCCCTGCCCATCTGCTGCATCCACAAGCCGCTGGGCTATGAGCTAGGGGAGCCTGAGAGAGTCGGGATGATGCTGTATAAATCCCCCCACGGCCCCCACCTCAGCTGCCAACCACCGCCAGCCCCTGCCTCAGCCAGAGTCCTGGTTCCTTGATCCTCCCTGAGGTCTCTCACCTCTACTTGCAGAGAAAGCCTCTTTCCTCTGGCACATGCTGGAATTTGCCTCCGTTTCCTTATGACCTCCTCATACGTTTATTTGGTGGGCTTTGAGAGGTGTCCTTTATGTGGCCAGGAGAGCTCCATACAACACAGGGGTGTCTGGTGGAGAAGAGAAAGCCTCCTACCTCCAACCGTAGCTCCCTAGGGTTCTGCTTCCAACAAGTCAATATTTGTGCCCATTTTGTAGCTACTTCAGTGGCAGTTTAGGAACGCAAATTAATTTTCCTGGAGCATAGGGGTCCTGGAGTCATTTGTCAGTGGGCTGGGTTCTCAGATTCTCTCAGGTTAGCTGGTATCCCCACCCCCTCAGCTGTGAAGGTTGCCAAGTATCAGAGATCATGTGGTTAATTTCTGTGACCTCCTGGCAGTTTCATTAAGGTCTGTGAGTGACACTATAATTAATGGCCCCTGACAGTTGCCTCAAGTTGAGGCTGCAGCTTCCTAAAATCACAAGCTTAGAGCTAGAAGGGATTTAAGAGATCAGTTAGCCAACTCTCTCATTTGACAGATGAGGAAAGGGAAGCTCAGAGAGGTTAGGTGATTGGCTCAAAGTCACACAGCAAGGTGGTGGTATGTCCGGTGATCCAGATGAGTGTTCTTTGCTGTACATTGCCTCTGTACTCCAATACAGATGAGGAACCTGAAATGAAACCAGGATTTTTAGCAAGGATGGATGTGAAAGAGTCTCATTCTAAAATCTACAAACCCCGTGGGTGCAAGGGGACAGAATGAAGAATGGGAAGCATTTAGAGATATATATGCAGAAAGAGAAAAATAAAGACAAAAAGGAGGGACTGAGAAAACTCGTTCAGAAGAACATCAAAATACCTAAGCACAGCACAAAATAATTAGAAGAAAACTGATGCCACACCCAAAACAGTGGATTTTGTCCTTTCTGAAGGAGGTAGAACGGAGCCCGTATCAACGTTTGGAAGACCTGCGAAGCCAGTTTTGATGGCTTCTGTCTTCTTTAGATTCTAGTGGGGGGGGTCGGCAAACTAAGGCCCATGGGCTGAATCTGGCCCACTGACTGTTTTTGCAAATAAAGTTTTATTGGAACATAACTGTACTCATTGGTTTGTTATTATCTAGGTCTACTTCCCTGCTGGGACAGCAGTTCAGTCACTGCAAAGAGACCATAAGGCCCACAGGCCTAAAATATTTACTATCAGACCCTTTCTAGAAAACTTTTGCCAATCCCTGCCCTCGTGTTTAAATTGAACCTTTCTCAGTATGTGCCTACCATCTGGAAAATGATGACTCGACGCTGTATTTCTGGGTTTGGAATTTCTTGGAGGCTGTGCCTGTGTCCCCTATAATCCTTTCCAGTGCCACTTGTGGGAACTAACAACCAAAGGAATGAAGACACAAAGACTAGGAGGCCAAGAGAAAGGCTTGAAGCAGATAAATGCTTCCTTAATATGTTATCGCACCCCAGATCAGCTCAGTTTATTTTTTCCAAGTTCATGTAACTTCTGCTTTTACAAGGAAAGTAACTGCATGTGCACCTCTGAGTAAAGAAGTGACTGTGTGTACACACATGCTGCTGGTGTTTCTGTGCATCCGTGGATTTGAGTATCTCCACGCCCACAAACAAGGCTGATATTTACCACATAGACAAGCTAGATTAGCACAGAGACTGACTAATCAAGACAGAGGCCAGCCTGGATGTCAGACCAGGGCGCACTGGCTACCAGGGGCTCAGGGCACGAGGTCACGTTCCCACTCCATCTACCGTGACTGAGATGGGACTTCAGAACAGGAGAGTGCTCATTGCTCTCTTCCCCCACTGTGAACAGCTAAGCTGGTTCCTGACCTCCTGGGACTTGTGATTTGTCACTGAGTGTGGGTTGTGGATCTGGGTGTGTGCATGCGTACGGAAGCTACTGGATTCCAATGGCTGTAAACATTGTATTTGGAAGAGACATGTAGATGAAGCATAAGGAGGGCCAGGCAACTACCTTTTAAGCCTTACATGAGGGTACAGATTCCTTTTCAGTCTGGCTTATGGGGAGAGGGTTCCAACCATTTCAAAGGTGGGATTGATTCCTATGTCTGACCATCCACCATCACCTCTGTTAGTGAATGTCTGCCTTGTGTCAAGCACCGTGTTAGGCTCTTTCTATAGGTAACAGTATGTTAAATGGGACCCTTCCCATCTCAAAATTTGGGCAGAGGCCCCAAAGGTCAGGAAAAGAAAGATAGGTATCAGCTATTCTCAACTACCGCCACATTCTCAATCAAGATGGTAGACTATTTCTGCAGATTTGGAAAAGGGGTGATCAATAGTCCATTACCCAAACCCAGCCTGTATAAGAGAGTTCAAGCAGAAAAACAGGTGGTAGTGAAGATCTGTCTGGAGAAGGTTGCCACTCCTCCCTCCCCCAGCCAAGGGGAAGGTTAGGTGTTGATTCTCTCTTACTATACCCTACTTAGGGGGATTGCAGAAAAGAATTCCAAGAGCTTGACTTGAATCGATTGGACAGTGGGGCACAGAGGGACTCAGGCCTAAAAATGATCTGAAGGCCAGTGGCTATGGTTTCCTGGCCTGGATAGTGAGCCCAGAGAGCTCTCTTGGGAGCAAGCTGCACTTCCAGATTTTAGTGGAGCACAGATGTTTGCATGTTTTCTGAGGGCCTGTGTGGACTGCCCAGGAAGGCTGCCTGGAACGGAGAGGTGGCCCCAACTGGCAAAGACTGCCACAAGTCCTGGGGCTGAGAGGGAGTCATAGATGGCCATTGGGAGGAGGTAGTGCCCATATCAAATGGGACATACCCAGCAATAGGGCATCTTCCAGAAAACTGGTGACAGTGTTCCAGAAGACAATGCCCAAATCCTGAGATGGAAAAGAGACTTAGAGAAACTCATAGACATGAAACAATTTGCTCACTATCAGGCCGCTAATACATGGCATGCGGTGGTTTTGTACTGTGCTGATTTGGGTAAGCTGAAACTATATTTCCCAGAATTCTCTTCCCTAGAGTTGCCGAAGTTAGAAGGCAGAGAAGTGCATCAGTGGCAATTATTCTCTGAAGATTGTCATGGTTAGAGGTGCCAGCAGGTCCCAGACTATACTCACTTTCCCTCATTCCACATCAAACTTTTACTTTTTCTTTCTTTTTTTTTTTAAGTAGGCTCCATGCCCAGCGTGGGGCCCAAAGCAGGGCTTGAACTCACGACCCTGAGATCAAGACCTGAGCTGAGATCAAGAGTTGGACGCTTAACCGCATGAACCACCCAGGTGACCTCATATCAAGCTTTTCTTAGCAAATCTCAGCCATTCTGACCAACAGCAACCCCAGGCCAACCTCCAGATACAGAGGCAACAGCCTTCCATGTAAACTCCACCAACTCTCTAGATCCTGCTCTAACAACTGGACATGCCTGATTTCAGAAGGCTGATTAGTACCTTTTCTCTGATCCTCCAACTTCTCCATTCAGCTGCATATTTCCCCAGTTTCTCCAAAAATGTAGAAGGCCTTATTCCTCTAATAAATCCCTTATTACACAATACTGCTACTGTTTCTCCTTTCCTGATTGAGCCCTGATTAACACTACTAGTGTTATAATTATCAAATGATAATTTGATCATTATCAAATCAATATCAAATATATTATAGGTAGTAGAAATGATTCCAGAGGAATAGAACCTTAGGGATAGGAATCTTGAGTTAATATGGTTAGATTTAAAGGCATTAATGATCCTATTGCTAAGGGTAAAGGTGACACTGGCGACTATGGCACGCAGTGGCAAGACAGGTACATTAATTATCACCTAAACTCACCTGGAATCAAAGACCTATAGAAGGTAAGGCTCTGGGTGACCAAGTAGTTGCTACCACTGAACAATATAACGGAGATAAAGAATACAATAGGGTTAGTTGGTTCCTTCTAAGTGCACTCAAGAACGTGGAGAAAGAAAACTATGAGCTCAGGGCTTTAAATCCCCAATTCAAGACATAGGTAAGGGAGCAGGATTGTTCTGTGATTGCCTTAAAATAAACCTTTGTTTCCTGTAGCTGCAGGGTTGAGATTTCTAAAAACCAAACTCAAAGTAGCCAGGTGGCAGTCTCTACTTCCATTTTAAAGATTTTTTTTTTTTTTTTGAGAGAAAGAATGAGAGAGAGAGAGCACATGAGAGGGGGGAGGGTCCGAGGGAGAAGCAGACTCCCTGCCGAGCAGGGAGCCCGATGCGGGACTCGATCCTGGGACTCCAGGATCATGACCTGAGCCGAAGGTAGTTGCTTAACCAACTGAGCCACCCAGGCACCCTCTACTTCCATTTTAATAGAATCATTTTGGTGTCCCCTGGTGGAGACATTCTTGTCTTGGGAACGAATACCTCTAAACCAGCAGTGCCCAAGGCTTTAGGAGTGAGAAGTAGCATTTTGCTAATGAATCATTAGAGATAGGTACGAGAAGAACCCCTTCCATTTCCACCCAATGTTGGCTCACTAACACATGCAATGAAGGCTATAACGGTGGGATATGTCAAGAAGAAGCCTCTAGAATGGCCCATACCTACCAAAATGGTAAGCCCAAAGTACTATTTTTCCTGAAGAGATTGCAGAGATGAATGTCACTGTCAGAACTTGAAGGATATAGTAATGGTGATTATCTTCTTTCAACTTGCCTGTTTGTCCTGTGTGGCATACAGATGGATTTGGGGCAATAACAGTGGATTATCATAAACCTAATTAGGCTGACTCAATTTCAGCTTCTATTCCAGACATGATTTCTCTACTGGAGCAAAGACATCCCTTGCACCTGTTATTCAGCTATTGGTCTGGCAAATGTTGTTTCTTTACACCTGTTAGTAAAGATCACCAGAAGCGGTTTACTTTAACTGGTACGGCCAGCCATACACCTTCACTCTCCTTCCTCAGGGCTTTGTCAACCACACGGATGCCATCGTGCTGGATGGACCTGGTGAGTGGGAATCAGCAAGTACTCTAGACACTTTGGTAAGACCTATGCATGCCGGATGGTGTGAAATAAATCCTACAGAAATTAGGGAGCTTGCCACCCTGGTAAATTTTTCAGGAGCCTGGTGATTGGGGACATGCCAAAACATCTCTGCTCAGACGAAAGATAAGTTGCTGCCTTTGGCTTCTCCTACCAGTAAGGAAGAGGTACAGTGCTTAGTGAGCCTCTTTGGATTTCAAAAATAACATGTTCTTCATTTGGGCAGCTGCTCTCACTAATTTGTCAGAAAAGTCAAAAGTCTTCCAGCTTTGAGTAGGATCCAGAACAAAAGAAGGCTCTGCAAAAAGGTATAGGCTGCTGTACCGAGTTATCTGCCCCTTGGGCCATACTGACTGTCACATCTGATGGTGCTTGAAGTGTCTGGTTCCATATGGAGCCACAGATACTGTGTAGAGTTCTTGGTAGCCTCTGAAGATGAATCAGAATAAACCTTTAGGGTTACAGATCAAACTATGCCATTCTCTTCAGATAACTATTTTCCTTTTGATAGCTTCCAGCATTTATTGGACGCTATTAGAGATTGAATGTTTGACTGTGAATCACCATGTTACCGATGACCTGAGCTGCCCATCATAAACAGGGTGTTCTTTGGCCACAAAGCCATAAAGATGAGCATTCACAGCAGTATTCCCTTATCGGTGGAAATGGTATGTATACATGATTGGACTTGAGCAAGTCTTAAAGGCAGAAGGAGTTGCATGAACAAGTGCCTCAGATTCCCATGGCTCTTATTTCTACTAAACTGCCTCCTCTTTCTCAACCCATGCCTATGGTCTCACAAGAAGTTCTCTATGACCAGTTGACTGAGGAACAAAAAAAGGCTGACCTGCTTTACTGATGGTTGGGCATGGTATGAGTTGGTTCTGCATGATTTGAATTATTTGGGGTACTACCTGAAGGTGGAGCGCTGCCGCACTACTGGCCCACTCAGGGAGGACTCTTAAGTCTTCCCAGTATGCAGAAATTTGAGTGATACAAATAATTGCTCATTTTGCCTGGAAGGAGAGATTGCCAGAGGTATAGACAGACCCTAAAGAAAGGGTGTGTGTGTGCTATGGCTAAAGGTTTGACTTTTAGTTCAGAGTACTGGAGGGACTGTATTTGGGAACTTGGTGATAAGGATGATGGGGAAGAGGTAGGTGGCCGAACCATTCTAAAGTGACACAAAGTGTGAAAATATTCATATCTTACTTGAGTGTTCACCAAAGTGCAACCTCATTGGAGGAGGATCTTAAGAGTCAAGACAGCAAGATGCCATATTCTTTCCCTGCCCATTTTCTCCAGTCGTCCCTGCCTTTGCCCAATGGCGCATGATCAAAGTGCACATGGTGGCAAAGATAGAAGCTCTGCATGGCTCAGCAACATAGGGTCCCATTCATCAAGTCTGATATGGTTACTGCCAACAGCAGAGACCAGCACTGAACCCTCAGTGTTGGCACCATTTTCCAGGGTGAGCAGCCAGCCGCCTGGTGATAGGTCAGTTATACTGGAACTCTTCCATAATGGAAGCAGCAGTGCTTCTTCTCACAAGTAGACACTTACTCTGGACATGGAGTTTCCTTCCCTGTTCACATGCTTCAGCCAAAAGCACCATCCAGAGACTTATAGAATATCTTATTTATTGTTATGGTATTCCACTAAGTATAGCTTCTGACCAAGGAACTCATTTAGCAGCAAATGAAATATGGTAATGGGCTCATGATCAAAGAATTCACAGGTCTTACAATGTACCTGATCACCTTGAACTAAATGGCCTGAAGGAATGGTAGAATGATCTTTTGGACACTCAGTGACAACACGAGTTGAGTGCCAACACTGGGCAGGGCAATGTCCCCCAGAATGCTGTATATGCCCCCAGTGATTAACCAATATATAGTGCTGGTTTCTTCCATAGCCAGGATCATGAATCCGAAAATCAAGGGGTTAAAATGGGAATGGCTCCTCCCATTGTTACTCCTAGTGACCCACTAGGGAAATGTTTGCTTTCCAGACCCTCAATTGTGGGCTCTTCTGGTTTTGAAAATAACTTACCTGCCTAGGTTAAAATATGTTAATATTGATATCTTTAAGGGATTGTATTAGGTGAGGTGTTTGCTGAAAGCAATATGGAAAGAGAATATGGAAAGAATACTAGAGAATCAGTTAAAAACACTAGCTTTGGCCACATGACCAGTTATAGCAATGAAGACTGTAGTGTTTACAAGTATTTCTTCCCTACATTAATATGAATGTATTAATGTAAATGCTAACCAATTACTTTCTTCTCTTTTCTCACTCATGAAAGTGAGCAGGACTATTTACTACCTGAAAGCAACCAGAAAAATACACAGAAGTTGCCCAAGATTTCATCCAGAACCACAAAAATGAGTCCACATGTTGAGGTTAAAGGTGAAGCCATGATAAAGAATAAAAGTGTTTCTGGGGCGCCTGGGTGGCTCAGTCCGTTCGTTAAACTTCTGCCTTCAGCTTAGGTCATGATCCCAGGGTTCTAGAATGGAGTCCTTCATCAGGCTCCCTGCTCAGCTATGGAGTCGGCTTCTCTCCCTCTCCTTCTGCCCCTCCCCCATGCTTGTGCTCTCTCTCAAATAAATAAAATCTTAAAAAAAAAGAAAAGAAAAGACTAAAACTGTTTTCTACTTGGAGTACCTGGGTGGCTCAGTCAGTCAAGCCTCCAACTCTTCCTTTCAGCCCAGGTCATGATGTGAGGGTTGTGAGATTGAGCCCCCTGTCGGGCTCACACATTGGGCATGGAACCTGCTTGGGGTTCTCTCTCTCTCTCTCTCCTTCTGCCCCTCCCCACCCTTTAAAAAACGTTTCCTGCTTGAGTCCTACCATGACATTATAATTCAATAAACTGGTTTCACATACCTTGAATCAATTAATCTCCACAAGACCCTGTGATGTGTTATTGATAGCAATGTACAGATGCAAAAGCTCAGAAAGGGAACAGAGTCTGAGGGCCTTCATGAACTGTCTCACTGGCCGGAATTCGGGACCAGGAAAAAGCACATGCTAAGTGAGAATTGAGGGGCAGACATTTTTTATGTGAATTGTCTCATTTAATCCTCACAACAATTCCATAAGGTGGGTATTACTCTTCTGATTTTATAGACAAGGACTCTATAAACTCAGAGAGGTTAAGTAATTTGCCAAAGATCACACAGGATAAAAAAGCCAAATAGGGTTAGAACCCACATCTGCTCAGCTCTAAAGCTCATATTCTTTTCTTTTCTTTTCTTTTTTTTTTTTTTAGATTTATTCATTTATTTTAGAGAGAGAGAGCCAGAGGAGGGGCAGAAGGAGAGAATCTCCAAACAGACTCCCCGCTGAGCAGGAGCCATATCCCAGGCTGGATCCCAAAACCCATGAGATCATGACCTCAGCTGAAACAGAAAGTCAGTGGCTCAACTGACTGAGCCACCCAGGTGCACCCTAAAGCTCATATTCTTGCAGCACACATGGATTGTGTTCTGGTCATCTCCTCCAGGACTGAGCTGCCCAGAGTCCAAATGCTTTACAGTTATATATATGCTTAGAAAAGATGGAAGGGGTTGAGGGATGAAGTGGGTAATAAGTGTCATGATAGATGTGTGTTCTCTGTGCTATGGTAGAAACTATTTAGAAAAGAAACTAAATCCAGTGTAAGGAAGGCATGCTGAGGACCAAGTCTTTAAAGGTGAATGGGAATCAGCCAAGTAAAAAGTGTGTGTGTGTCTGTGTGTCTGTGTGTCTGTGTGTCATGTCTACAAAGGCCAAGGGGAAAGCATTTACAAAGGACGAAGGCTTGAGATGAGTTCAAGTAAGTAGCTAGCTGTGGCTGGAATATAAGAAGTAAGGAGAGACCGTGAGAGATGAGGCTGAAAACTGACCAAGGGTGAGCTCAGAAAGAAGCTGGCTGCCCTGTAGTCTGAGTTGTGTCTCATGACAACAGAGAAACTCGCAAGGTCCTAGGCTAGGGCAGAGGCAGGTTGCCACATTAGAGACAGGACTGTCCGGCCAGATGCTGGGGTGAATATACAGACAGAGAAACCAGTTAGTAGCTTGGCAATAATCCATAAAAGAGGGCGCCTGGGTGGCTCAGTTGGCTAAGCGACTGCCTTCAGCTCAGGTCATGATCCTGGAGTCCCGGGATCGAGTCCCACATCGGGCTTCCTGCTCAGCAGGGAGTCTGCTTCTCCCTCTGACCCTCTTCCCTCTCGTGCTCTCTCTCTCTCATTCTCTCTCTCTCAAATAAATAAATAAAATCTTTGAAAAAAAAATAATCCATGAAAGAAGCAATAAGGCCTTGAGCTAAAAGCACTGGTTGCCTGGGTGTGGAGAGGGAAGAGGGAGGAAGATGGAGATATTATCAAGCTCGGAGATCTCTCTCCATTCCCTAATGGATGCTTGCCTTTTTTCTCTCCCACCATCAGGAGCGCTGGCACCCCACCCACGCACCAGACAGGCAACTGCCTCTGTGCTGTTTGAGAACCCAGCATCCCGACCTGCTGCCCTCCCCAGGGCCTGTAACCCCTCCACTGGAGTCACCATCTGGACAGTATACATACAAAAGCATACATTTACTAAGCACTCACTGGTACTTTTGGTTACTGATGTTTTAAGGGGCATCATTCAAAATTTGGCTAATTGCAAGGAAAGGCTAGAGGATGAGTTTGGTGATGGACTGTGGCAACTGCAGGGGACCAGATACCTAGGATTTGGTGGTAAAGAGGGGAGGCCACACTGCCTAGGAGGGTCAGGCTATTTAGGGTGGACCTTTGGGCTTGCAGCAGGTTTGGGACGTTGGTCTCTCTTTCACTCTGGCACACGGTTATGTTTCTCTTTCACTTCTTTTTATGCACGTGGATTCCCTGACCCAGCTTGGTCTATTCCAGCCAGAGCCTGGTCGGAGCCCCGGAAGGCACGTGAGGGAGCATCTCCTGTTTTTTGAGGAGGGTTGGGAGGTGGACGCTGAAAAGCTGTTGGTAGCTGGCCAAACGAGGGCTGTCGGGGCCTCTCAGAGTTCCTGCAGACAACGAATTGCAGGAGCAACGTGAGCTGCCCCAAGTCCCGCTTTGCACCCTCCCTAAGGGCTCCCTCTCTGCCTAAGACGAAGCCATGAGGCCTTGATGGCCATGGCCCTGAGGATAAGAGCGCTGAATTTTTCTCCTTGGGACTGATACCTGGGACAATCTTCAAGGCTGGAAGGTCGAGGTCGCTCCCACGCGGGGAGGTCTCTTTCGCGCTCCTCGCCAGCTCCCAGGTGCCGGCTAGGACGCCAGCCACCAGCCAATGAGATGTGCGAACATTGTTTGCTTTCAATTGCTGATTTTTAAACATTAAGCTGCTAGTAAGCCTATTGAACATCAACAATCTTTACAGTTAAATCTTTTAATTAAGTTTACAAGGAAACGGTTACAATTGACGACATTAGTTAGATGTTCCAGAGGGAGAAGGAGAGGAGGCGAAGTTGGGGGTCGGGGTGTAGGGGTGTGTGTGTGTGTGTGTGTGTGTGCGTGTGTGCGTGTGTGTTGGGATGTGTGCTGGACTGGGGGAGGGAGGCGCGTCTCCGCGGTGAGCAGGGCAGGCAGCCACCGCGGGATGGGGAGGGTCTCGGCGGTGGCCCCGCGGGAGCCCTGGAGCGCGCAGATTTGGGGGGCATCTGGAAGACGCGCCTCAGTGGGGCAGGAGTGGGGTGCAGCGTGCCCAAAAGCTCTGGGCAATTCCGAGCCGCGGGGTCGCGTCCCAAGTGAGCTCCGACGCCGACCAACCAGAGCGGGTCACCTCCCGGGCGGGGTGCTTCCCTCCCAGGGAAGCTTCTCCTTTCTGACCGCGGGCCCCCTTAGGCGGCTCGCCTGCCGGGCTCCTGCCTGCCCGCGGGGCCGGCGGCCTGCAGCGGACTGCGTGCTCGCGCCGGTCCCGCCGAGTCGGGTGCATCCAGGTCTCGGGACGCCACGGTGCCATCCCGAGGTCTCTGGGACGCGAGGACAGGGTCCCCGCCGAGGGGACAGGCTCTCCGAGTCCGCTGGGCGCATCCCGCCTCCGCGCGGTGGTGGCCGGAGCTGGCGGGCGGCGGCGCGTGTCGTTGAGAGAGAGGCCTGGCCCTGCGCGGTTTGGCGGCGCAACACCCCACGCGGCAGGCTTGGCCTCGTCCCCCGCCCCTCCCCGCGCATCCCCTCCTCCCGCCGGCCTTTGGGACTGAACTTGTGCCCCCTCTGCCTGCTCGGTGGCCGTGTTAACTCTTGGGTTGCTCTGGAGGACGGGCCCTGTAGCACTCGGAGAAAAAGTCTCCGGACAGAGAGGCCCCGGGCCCTGTGGAAGCAAATGGAGGGGTACAAAAGGTAAAGCCCAATGGAATGCTGCGCTTCCTTAATTTTTTAAAAAAGATTTTATTAATTTATTTGAGAGAGCGCGCGCGAGAGAACACAAGCAGGGGGAGCGGCAGGGGGAGAGGCAGAAGCCGACACCCCGCTGAGCTGAGAGCCAGATGCGGGACTCGATCCCAGGACGCTGAGATGGACTCCAGGGCCCTGGGATCATGACCCTAGCGCTAAGCAGACGCTTAACTCACTAAACCCCCCAGGTGCTCCAAATGCACCCATTTTAAATGGACATTTTGATGAGGTTTGACACATTTGTATACCACCACCCTGATCAAGATACAGAACATTTTCATCGGCTCAAAACTTCCCTTGTGCCCTGTCCCTGGCTACCCTTCCCCCACCCCTCATACCTGGGCTCCAGGCAACCCTACAAATATAGATTGTATGTTTGTATTTCCCAGAATTTCATACATATGGAATCATACAGTATGAACTCTTCTGTGTCTGACTTCTTTCACTCAGGGTAATGTTGAGAATCCTCCATATTGCTGGAAGGATCAGTAGTTCACTCCTTTTGATTGCTGAGTGATAGTCCATCGCCCGATTGTAGTGCAATTTGTTTAATCCTTTCTCTTGTCTGTAGACATTTGGACTTCTTCCCAGTTTTTGGCTATTTTGAATTAAGCTGTTATGAACATTTGAACCAGTCTGTGTGCACCTATGATTTCATTTTTCTTGGCTAAATACCTAGAAATAAAATTGCTGGGTCATATGGAAAATGACTTTTTAATCTTATAAGAAGCTACCAAACTGGTTGAGCCACTTTACAATCTCACCAGCAGTATATGAACATTCTAGTCATCTCCACATATTCACCAACACTTGGTATTGTAAGCCTTTTAAATTTTAGTTATTCTACTAGGTGTCCTGTTGCATCTCATTCTATTTTTAGATTTTATTTCTCTAATAAGTAATGATGCTGAGCACCTTTTCATGTGCCCATTCTTAAAATTCATAAATCTTCTTTACTGCAGTGTCTGTTCAAATCTTTTGATCCTTTCTATCAGGTCATTTATTTTATATTATTGAGCTGTAGAAATTTTTTAATATATATTTCAGATATGTTTTGCATTATTTTCTCTCAGTCTGTGGCTTGTCTTTACATTTTCCTTAACTCTATGTTTCAAAGAGTAAAGTTTTAGTTTTGTTTGTTTGTTTAATCTCTACACCCAACATGGGACTTGAACTCACAACCTGAGATCAGAGCCACGTGCTCTACTGACGGAGCCAGCCAGGCATCCCTAATGTTTTAGTTTTGATGAAGTTCAATGATCATTATTTTCTTTTATGGTTTGTGATTTTGGGGTCCTACCTAAGAAATCTTTTGCCTTATGCAAGGCTGCATGGATTTTTCTCCTTTGTTTTCTTATTCTGAATTATGAGTTTTAGCTCTTATGTTTGGATCTATAATTCATTTCAAGTTAAGTTTTTTTTAAGTTATTTTTTAAAGATTTTATTTATTTATTGGAGACAGAGAGGGAGAGAGAGAGAGAGAATGAGTGATGGGGAAGGGCAGAGAGAGAGGGAGAAGCAGACTCCCTGCAGAGCAGGGAGCCCGACACAGGACTCGATCCCAGGACCCTGAGATCATGACCTGAGCCAAAGGCAGATGCTTAACCGACTGAGCCACCCAGGCACCCCTCAAGTTAAGTTTTATATATGGTGTGAAGTAGGGGTTGCAGTTCGTTTTCTCCTATATGGATATCCCATTATTCCAGCACCATTTGTTGAAAGGACTTCTCTTTCCCTATTAAATTACTTTGGCACTTGTAGCCAGCCTTTAAGATGGCCCCTAATGAATACCTTCTGCATTGCAGCCCATGTGCAGTCTTCTCCCACACACAACCTGGCTGCTCTCTGCAACCAGTACAATATTTGTCTTCGTCTGTTTGGGCTAGTGTCATAAAACTACCATAGCGGGATGGCTTAAACAGCAGAAATTTATTTCTCACAGTTCTGGAGGCTGGAAAGCCCAATATAAAGGTGCCAGCTGACTCAGTTCTTGGTGAGAGCCCTCTTCCAGGTTTGCAGATGGATGACTCCTTCCTGTATCCTCATATGATGTGGCAAGGAAACAGCTCTCTCCTGTCTTCTCTTACTTATAAAGGCACTAATCGCTTCACGAAGGCTCCACCCTCAGGACCTAATAACCTCTCAAAGGCCTCACCTCTAAATACCATTGCTTTGAGGATTAGGACTTCAACATACGAACTTTGGGATGTAGACCTTCAGTGCATAGCAATACTGCAGAAATGATGGAGCTTTTTTTCATAAGTGTTCTTTGTGAGACTGAGGATGTTCTCTTCTACTCCTAGTGTGCTGAGAAATATTATCCTGAATGGGTGCTGAATTTTGTCAAATGCTTTTATGCACCTATTGAGATGATTATATAGCTTTCCTTTTTTAGTTGACTAATATGGTAGATTAATGATTGATTTTTGAATGTTAAACCAATTTCACACCATTCCTGGGTGGCACCCATTTGATCATGGTGTATTTTTCTTTCTATACATTGTTGGATTTGATGTGCTCATATTTTGTTAAGGGTTTTTACATCTGTGTTCATGAGTGATCTTGGTCTGCAGTTTTCTTTTGTTATGTCTTTGTCTAGTTTTGGAACCAGCAGCCCCATGTAGACAAAGTTATTCCCTAAGGAGAGGGAGCACCACGAGGGGCTCAGAGAGCAGTGGGAAAGAGACCAAGAATCAGAGAGGACTTCAGCAGCCTCTCCCGAGAGCCACGTTGCCTGGAGGCATACGTGTCCCTACGATGGGCAGCCTCGGGCCGCTCATTTCTGCTCTGGACTGGGAGTTCTTGTCTGAGAAGTGAATGGCCAGTGAGAGGATTGGTCCCATGGCTCCTCTGGACGGATGCCTCCATGGTTGGTCTTCATGGCTGTTGCTGGTTGCAGATACACTTGCTCCAGGTACCCCCTCCACTCTTGCACCTGTCACAGTGTGTCTCCATCCTGAGTCCTGACCTCCCTCAGCCTCTACCAACGGCTTCTAGAACAGCCTAGGTCTCAGGCTTCCAGAGGGGGCTCTGCTTGACTTGCCTACATAGAGGAAGTAAACCTGTGGCTCATCCAAGAGGCAGTGAAGCGCAGTGGTTCAGGCTGTGGCCTGGGAGCCAGGCCATGGGGCTTTGAACCAGGTCCCATTGATAAGGAAAATCTGTGTCCTAAGATGGCCAGCAGAGCCAGCAAGAGAGTCCCAGTCCTTGCCCTGGGGCTCTTCTGGGCTCTTCTCCCTGCTCTGCTTCCCGCACGACGGGGTTCTTCTCCCCACTCTGCGCACCAATCCAGGTGCTTCTCCCTGCCCCGCTTTGCGCACGTGCCAAAAATGCCAAGTATGTGGAAGTAGAAGTGTATAAATTGCCCCCTTTGTGCTCGGGGCTCAGACCTTTGGAGACCACTCTCCTGTGACCCCGCTGGCGTTAAATAAACCTCCGATCCTCCAAGATCTCCGGGTGCCGCTTGGTTCTTCCATTGGCTGATCCAGTCCAGGTTCCGGAACACCATTACTTACTAACTGAGTGTCCCTGGGCAAGTTATTTAACCTCACGGTGTCTCCGTTTCCTCTTTGATACAGTCAAGCTGAGAATGGAACATGCCCAGTGATGTTACAAGGAACATATAGGTCTGTGTAGAGCAACTGGCATGAAATAAGTATTTGCTGCTCTTGTCTGCTGGGCTGGGAGAAGGTAGGGCTAGGGATGTGGGCTGAAGGGAGGTTGCAGTCCCTCCAAAGAATAAACACCGCATTTAGGTTCCTGTTCTGCCGCAGTTCCTCCTGTCCCTGGATCAGGGAAAATGAAATTGCTCTGAACTGAATACATAGATGAAGGGCCTAAGAATGAGTTTCCTTTGAGGGGAAATTAGTCTCTGGCAGATAGTTCATTATAGGGGATGCAGATGCAGCAGGGTGGCCCATCTGGTTCCACCACAGCCTCCTCCTCCCTCCCTGGGCCCTCTCGTTTTCCCAAGTGGCTCCTCTGAAGCAAAGCCCCGTCTTCCTCCTGCCTCCCACCCCCGCCTTCAGGCCAGTGTCCAGGGTTGATGCTGCCTTCCATCACCCGCTAGCCCGATATCTACTGCACATGTCCTTGGGTGGCCTCTGGGGCATTACATATGTGCTTGGAGGTGGGGACCTGTCCCTTGTCTGACCAGGAGGACCCTGGGAGGCAAAACATATTCTTTTTCCCTCCCCAAGGTCATTTACACAGATGGGAGGAGTGCTCGCGGGAGCAGAGGAGTAATTTCCATTATTTCCCAGCTCACCACTTTCTGTGTGGTAGTCCTCCCTGGGGTTGTGGAGTGGGGGGCGTGGGGGGAGACCGAGGGAGAGAGCGCCATTATAGCATTCTGACCCAGGCAGGGGAGAGGAGAGGAGAGAATGCGGCCCAGCAGGGACATGTAGAAACCATCAAAACTGAAGCAGGTAAACAGGCGGGCTCAGCCTCCCAAATGTCACTGTGTCACTATAGGTGACAGAGGAGCCACGGAGCTCCAGGGGCCCCTGCTCACTCCAGGGCCCACAGCCAGCCCTGGGCTCAGAGGAGGGCACTGGAAGCATGCCACCTCTCAGGCTCATGAGAAGCCCACCCCAGTCTTTCTGTTCCCCACTGACTGCGGGGTAGGGACCAGAGGTGGGGGGGTGGACGGTGGGAGGGTAGGTTTGGACTCCACTGGTGGTGACATTTACCAAGGACTTGAACTCAATGAACATTGTACTTTGCTGATAAAAATTTAATCCTTGTCTTAAGTTCAGAAAACATCAGAGAACGTCAAACATTGGATGCAGTGAAGTTGACAGAAATTGGGGGTGGGGGGCTGGTTGTGGAGCAAGCCAGATGCTTTCGTTGAGGGGGGAAGGCCTGTCAGGCTGCTGGGAGTGGGGGCAAAGCAGAGGGTAGGAGGGTGGGGGCGTGATACATGCCCTCCTGAGGGAGTTGGGTGGGGGCGGGCACTCCCATCTGTTCCCAGGGTTGGGGGGGCTAGAAAGAGCTCGCACTTCAGAGCAAGGCTCACCAGGCTGCCTAGCCTCAGCTGGTGTGACTTTGGGGACAAGGAACCTGCCTAATACAGAATGATTACAACACAGGTAGCAGCTCCCTCCACCAGGCGCACGGCTGGAGTGGGTCTAGGCCCCTTTCTAGAAGTCAGACTGGAAGAAAAGAAAAGGAAGGAAAGTAAGAAAAAAAAATCTCCATTCGTCCTCTTTTCTTCCCCCTTCTTTCCCTAACTCCTCCTCCCCCTTCCCGTCCCCATGTCCCAGGCTTGATTCTTAACTCAGAGGGAGGGGAAAAACAAGTCAAAGCGAAGGGGCAGGACTCCGGGGCAGAGAGGAAAAGTGGAGAGAGAGATGTGGCAGATGGGATGGGAGTGACAAGGCTGGTGAGCGCTGTGACCACGGCCGTTTCTCTCCTGTCTCTATTTTCATCCCTCCCAGTGGATTCCTTGGCTCTCAGAGACAAACAGTGGCATCCGCCGTGGCCTGTCCGGGAGAATAGAATAAACCAAATAGTAATACTGGCAACAGAGTGACTATCAGGCACTGCCCTCAGCACTTGACTATTTAACCCACAGCAGCGCCCTCACACTGAGAGGTACGACTGTTACCCCCACCACCCCGGAGAGGGTACTGTAGCACAGAGAGGTTCGGGAACTGCGCCAGGACACTGGATGAGAAGCAGAGGTTTGGGACCAGGCTGATTTCACTTCTTGTCAAAGCAGCCCTCGCAACTTCAGGGAGAGAAGGTTGTGGTTTGATGGGGAAGGGACGTGGGAGGGAAAGTCCATGTGGCGAGGATTCTGGGACATCGCCTCACTGGACAGCCGGATATTCTGGCCAGAAGCAGCAGGGGAGGAAGAGGGAATTAGCCAATACTTGTTGGTCTGAGGGTTTACTGCCTCCTTGGCCCATGTGTGCATGTGTGTGTGTGATGTGAACACTGTGACTCCATCCCACTTGCTTTTCCCTTCTCTCATCACAATCTGCTAGGCTCCCCTGCTTATGACGGCCCAGGGTTGTTCTCAAGTTATCTGTGAAATCCATGACTTCTCAACCCAAGGTCAGGCCGTAGTTGTGCCTCGTACACTTGGCCTGTCAGAGCTGTGAGAAAACCGAGATATCATCTAATTTACCCCTGTTCTGAAGCCCAGAGAGCACAGCTCGTAGGAGACAGAGTTAAGCCCCAGTCTCAGGATGGGCCACGGCTCGTCTCTCTCCAAGACTTCTCATCTTCCACCCTCCAGGCACACTTTGTGCCAAGACCACTGCATCTCGAGTGCCTTGACTTTATAAAAAGTATCGAGATCAGTTACTTTCTCAATTTAGTGCTTCTTTTAAAAGTTTTTTGGACTATTATTCCAGGTGCTTTACATTTCCATATGAATTTTGTAATGCAGCTTGTCAATTTCTACCCCAAAAAGCCCGCTGGGATTTGGATCGGGACTGTTTTTGATCTGTAGCTTAGTTTGAGGACAAATGGGTGGCCGGTAGGAGTGAGAACCCGAACAGAGTTGATACTGTAGCCCTTACCCCAGGGTTTTGAAGTTGTCCGTTGACTTGTGTCTCTCTCCCAACAGGCTGCGAATCTGTAAAGGCCAGTGAGTGCTGTGCTTCATTTACCATTGACTATTTGCTGTCCCAGCCCCAACACCAAACACTAGGCGTAGGATAGTTGATCAGTACATATTTGTTACAGGAACAAATATTTATTCGATCATTTGTTTCTTCAACAACAAAAACAGGATTTTTGTTTGCTTTCATTCACTTTATCTTCTTTATAAACTGTCTATTCCTACAAACATTTGTTGAATCACTGAGACATTCTGAGGCGGAGGCCCAAGGTTCTATCTTTTTAACCCCTCGGTGTGTGTGTGTGTATGTGCATGCCCAGGTCTCCATGTGATGAGTGTGATTAGGGCCACTGGAGACTTTCCTCTAACACAGCCTACATTGATAGATGCCTTTCCATTTTTTCCATCCTAGGATTTAGAGAGGCAGCTGTGTTAATAACATGTACAGGTGTTAATAATATGTCAGATGTGCTTCTCCTTTCTTTGTCTTCCAGTTAAAAACTTCATTTTATTAGGAAATGAACCAAATATCAGGTCTGCTTCTTAACCTCTGAAACATGAGTTTCCCTGAGCCTGGAGTTAGAAGAAACAACCTTTATTTAGACAAATTTAATGTAACTGCTGCCAACTGGTAGGACCCACACCTCCTCTGTGGTCTTTTTTTGTTGTTTTTTAAGATTCTATTTATTTATTGAGAGAGAGAGAGAGAGAGAGAGAGCATGAGCAGAGGGGAGGGGCAGGCTCCCTGCAAGGAGCATGATGCAGGACTCCTTCCCAGGACCCCGGGATCATGACCTGAGCCCAAGGCAGACTCTTTTTTTTTTTTTAAGATTTTATTCATTTATTTGATAGAGAGACAGAGAGAGAGAGAACACAAGCAGGGGGAGCGGGAGTGTGAGAAGCAGGCTTCCCGCCAAACAGGGAGCCCGATGCAGGGGGGCTCCATCCCAGGATCCTGGGATCATGACCAGAGCCGAACGAAGGCAGACGCTTAACGACTGAGCCACCCAGGCGCCCCTCAAGGCAGACTCAACCGAGGGAGCGACGCCGGTGCACTCCTCTGTTGTGTTGAAGGTCCCTGCTCTGTGGATGCTCTAGGAAATGTGCCTGGGCTGGACAAAAGGCTAAAGGAAGTGGCTAAGCTCCGCGTTTCTCTTTGGATGTTTTCTCTACCATTTAGCTGACTAATGAAGTGAATTGGGTAAAGCTTTTTTTTTTTTTTTTATCAAAACTCAGTTCCAGCAAATAGTAAAGAGGGAAGGAGAGGGTGGGAAACATTGATGAAGCACACTTAAGTACCAAGCTCCCTTTCTGCAGAAAATCACGTTGCCTAACAGAGGAAAACAATTTCTTCCATCGAGATCCATCAAGTTGGGTGTCCTCTAACTTAACGGTGTTAGGGCTTTGCTTCAGGCCAGGAGGTGGCATGGCACAGGGAAAGACCAGACTGACTTAGAATCAGAATCTGGTTCTACCATTTACTCACCCTGCGTCGTTGGGCAAGTGCCTTCCCATTTCTGAGTCAGTTTCCTCATCCACGAAAAGGTGGTTAATAACTCCTACTTTACAGAATTAGCGTAGTGGTTTGAGAATAATATACGTGAAGTCTTTCTGTGCCGTAAGCATGCGGTAAAAAGCTACGGCTGTCACGCGCCTCTGGTTTGCGGGCTGAGCATGCGCACAACGTCCGTGTGAGCAGGTGGAGCGGCCCCTTGACGTGCGTGGGCGCGGGTGAGGACGCGTGCGGGAGGGTGGGCGTGCAGGTGTCAGGGAAGCCCTGGTCGGTCCCTGTGGCCACCATCTCTCTGTAGCTGAAGGCTCCTTGTTCTTCCTGTAGAGGGCTGCAGACCAGCGTGGGAGGAAACCGCGAAGGGACTCCTTAAGGGTGAACAGGGGATGGCTGGGGTGCAGCACCCCTTTCCTTGCAGAAGAAAGTCCTGTCTCAGTATTCTGGGCATCACTTCCACGCCTTCATCAGTCCCGGGTGTCTTTTTAAGAGACTTCAAAGGAGAAACTTCACACCAGAAACCTCGCTTGCCATTCACATTTTTTAACATGGAAGATATAACCGTAAAGGACACGTCTATGAAAGCTAATTAGCCTCGAGAGAGAGAGAGAAAGAAGAGAGACGAGAGACACAGACAGACATAGACCTGTAGAAGGCCAGGAAAAAATGCTGCAGGGACAGCTGGGGGAAAGGGAGTTACTCCTTAGTTCTAGAGAACAATCTGAAGGATACACGTGGCTCACGAAGATGAAAGAGACTCAGTATCAACAAAAGGATCTGAGAAGTAAGTAGGATGAGATGTGGAGCTGGCAGGGGAATTTCACTTCTCAAAGAGGCTGCATTGTCAGCCTGCACAAGCGGGGTAGAGACCACCCAGAAAGGGGTGCGGTTGGATCCGGGAGTATGGGGTGTGACCAGAAGGTGGCTGTCCAGGCTCCCACACCCAGTCTTTCCTCCCTGCCCTCAGGAGCCCCCAGCCACTTACGTCTGAACTCCTACTTTAATAGGAAGCACAAAGAAATGAGTACTTAGCACCAGGTACACTTATAAACATGATCTTATTTCATTCTAACAATATCCATACGAAGTAGATAGGAAACATTATGTCCACTTTATCGTTAAGGAAATTGAACATCATAAGGTCACACCTGCGTCTGTCTCCTGACAGTAGGTCAGGCTGCTTCTATCCTTTGAGTTTGTTGCTAGCAAATTGTTTCAATCTTCATTCCCCCCTCTCATTACCACGAAAATAGGTGCTTACTAAAAGGCATTTTTAAGAATACTGGAAGTTGGGGCACCTGAGTGGCTCAGTTGGGTAAGCCTCTGACTCTTGGTTTCGGCTCAGGTCATGATCTCAGGGTCAGGGGATCGAGCCCTGCACAGTGCCCGGTGTGGGGCTCTGCGCTCAGTGCAGGGTCTGCTAGAGATTCTCTCCCTCTCCCTTCCCCTCTGTCCCTCCCCCCCTGCTCACGCTCTCTCTCTCTTTCTTGCTCTCTCTCAAATAAATAAATAAAATCTTAAAAAAATAAAGTAAAAATACTGGAAGTTACAAAGAAGAAAGAGTAATACAAAAATAATTTGTAATTTGTAGTGATCTCAATTTTCTTTATAGTTTTGGTTAATTATTGTGGCTAGTGAGATGCTCTGTTAGGAATGCTTTCAACTGTAAGAAACAGACGACTACTAACACAAAGATAAGATGTATTTAAAAATAAAGATTAATTTTTGTTTTATATCAGGAAGACTGGAGGTAGGCAGTTGCCACTGTTGATTTAGTGGTTTGGCAATGCATCAACAGCCTCAAAATGCTCCTCGCATTGCCTCAGGGTTACAAAATGGCTGCTGAGGCTCCAAAACTCACCACCAGGTTCAAGGCAGTAAGAAGAGAAGGGAAGGCACTAGCATCAACTGTTCCTTTATGAGAAAAGAAAAAGCTTTCCCAGAGGCTCCTGGCAGATTTTAGTTAACAACCTATGGGCCAGGCCTGGTTCCCATGCCCAGCTCTGGAGCTGTGACAGTCTGTCCTTTCCCACAATCACATAAACTGAAACTGGTGGGGAAAAAAGTGGGTAGGGAGGTAAGAATGAGAGAGGTCTATTACATTTTGTATCTGTTAACTGTTCCTGTATAATAAATCACCCTCAAACTTAGTGGCTGAAAACAAGCATTTGTGATTCCTCACAGTTTCTATGGATCAGTTCAGCAGTGTGTTCTGGGCCTATTTAGACAACTTCTCAGGTCCCTTTCAACTCTCAAAAGTGAAATAATAATACTTATATTGGCCAGGTACCTACTATTTCTTAGTGATGTTAGTCTCCTTATATACTTTCTCACACTTTCCTCCTTCCCCTGAAATCTGTTAGCAGATTTTAAAGGATCTTTGGCCAGCTGAGGTGTATTCTATTCAGATGTAAGTAATAATTTTGAGGTTCAGCCTTAGGTGCTCCACATACGTGGGTTTGTAAAGTTCTGATCACAGCCCTGTAAGGTATTGTATCCATTTACAGGTAAGGAAACTGAGGCTCTAAGAGGTCAAGTGACTTTTTCAAGTTCTCTCAGCTTGTATTTCTGAACGAAGGGACTCCTTATTTTGAATATAATGTTCTTTTTGTCACACCACATCTGTCTACTAACTTCCTCAGAACAGACTGTGCCCAACCCCATGAAGTCTGGTCCCTGCAGAAGTTACTGGAAACTTTCCTTTCCTCCCTGAAGTAAATGAAGTGCCAGCTACTTTTGGACTAAGAGCCCCCAAATCCCCTCAAGGAAAACCCTCTGTCTCAATTGTGGCATTTAGGAAGCCTTGCATGTTTCTGGGACTTGTTTTTTCCAGCTGGATTCTCTAACAGACCTTAACCAGCCTAATTCTCTGAAGCGAACAAGTCTGTGAGATGGCAGGGACACAGGCTGCCCAGGTTTTTGACAACCCTTGGGGCAGTGGTGCCCCCTTTAGCTGGGCTTCTAGAACAGCAAGGGTCTCTTATCCTGGTGGGGCTACCTGGACTTCCTGCTGTCCACAGCCACAGCAACTGAGCAGGATGTCTCAGCTGCTAGGAAGGATTTAGAAAGAGCCATGGGCGGGGGGGTGGGGGGCTTCCACCTGGTCAGTGTGGAGTTGCAGGATGGCCCAGTGGGAAGGGGGACAACTGTCCCATCCTCCTCCTGGTGTTCGTGTTAGGGATATCCAGGAATGGCAGCAAGGGACAACATTTTCCCAACTCCCCTTTGGCAGAAAGACCTCCAAATAAAGCTTTTTTTTTTTTTTTTTTGCCATGACTGTGCAAGTTCAGTTAGAACTTCTTTTAAGTATGATTGACTAGGAAGGTGGTAGCTCTGTTGTTTAAAAAAAAAAAAATCTAGACCCGACTGTGTCTACTCAAGATTGTGCTGGCAAATACGCAAAAATAGGCTCGGGGCACCTGGGTGGCTCAGTCCGTTAAGCGTCTGCCTTCGGCTCAGGTCATGATCCCAGGGTCCTGGGATCAAGTCCCGCATCGGGCTCCCTGCTCAACGGGGAGCCTGCCTCTCCCTCTGCCTGCCGCTCCCCCTACTTGTGCTCTCTCTCTCTCTGACAAATAAATCAAATAAAATCTTTAAAAAAAGCAGCCCCCAAAAACACCCAGTAAAACGCAAGATGAGGCACATGTGTTTGGACACATTTTTTTCCATGGTGTAATTGTTGCTGTATAATAAGTTAACACATGATGCATTGTGATGATGTTATCTTTCTAGACAGTTAGCATTTATTGTCAGAGTGGGTTACCTTGTGTTTAACTTCACTATTAAAATAAAGAATTTGAGCTGCTGCTGGAAACTATTATTGATTCTATTTGAGGGGAAATCCCTGAGTCTTCTTTAAAGCTTCTGGAATTAAGGGAGTTAAAGAGGACCCTAAGATTACAAGGTTTAAAACACTGCTAAAATTTACAACTACTTATTTGTGTGAATGAGGATTCTTGTTCTGTGCAACCAAAATAAAGGTGAGAAAGAAACAGGATACACGAGATTGCAACCATCATCCAATAGCTCAATTTCAAAGTTTTCTATTCATCAAAGCAGCCTCTTAATTATTATAGCATTGCCTTTAATAAGTTAATATTATAAATCTTAATTTATAAACTATATTTCTTCATATAAAATGCCATTTTGGGGCACCTGGCTGACTCAGTCAGGAGAGCATGAAACTCTTGATCTCGGGGTCATGAGTCTGAGCCCTGCGATGGATGTAGAGATTGCTTAAATAAAAAGTAAAACAATAATAAATTATTATAAAATGCCATTTAATGTTTTATGTATTGGGGCTCTGCATGAAATTGAATTTTGAAAAGAGTTCCTCTGCTCTCCCATTATCTCACTTGATCTCACAACAGCTGTGGGTAGTCAAGGTTTTATTATTATTCTCATTTTACAAATAAGGAAGCAGAGGCTTGCAGATGGCAACTGACTTTCCCAAGAGAAATAAATAAACAAACAAATGAACAAATAAGTCGGAGGCAGAGCTAGGACTCGAAACCAGTTCTCCAAACCGCAAATTCAAACTTTTTTCCTTTGCACCCCCACTGTACCACGCTGCTCTTTCTACTCCTCCCAAGCTCCTGGGATGTGTCTATCAGGTCTAGTGCTCACCAGAGGGCACTCTAGTCCAGGACAGACTGGAAACGATCGGTTTGGGTGGAGGGTGGGAGGAAGCAGCCCCCCTGTGAATTCTCCCCAAGGGCCCAGCAGGCTGTTTGGGGCGTGATAGCTAGTTTTGTCCCCTGAACCTAGCAAACCCTGTGCACCATTCAGAAGTCGATGGAGTGACTGAGTAGGGATTTCCACCTGCCGGAGCTCGGAGGCAGGGAGAGGAGCCCAGTCACTCTAGGAGCCCGGTCACTGCGGACGCTGCTCATTCTCACTCTGGCTACGTGTATTTAGGCTGCTGGAGAGGAGCTGAAACACAGACCTCTTTTCCAGACTGAGCCATTAAAGCTTCCTTTGGTTTCAGAGGCTTGAACTGAGGCAGGAAAATATAACTTCCAGCCCTATAAGCTCTTTGAAATTTGCATACCACGCATCTTCTGGAATGAGAGAGTCCTTAGAAGAGGCATGGTGAGCCTGCCTTATTCACACAGTCTGTCTGTCAAGGTCAGGGCCTCATTAGTGGGTACACGCTACACCTGATGCTTCCTGTTCCAGACCCAGAGGTCCCCTGTAGCAGTTAGAGTGAAAGAAATATCAGTAACTGCCCCCTGACTTCTGGCCTTGGTGTTCTGCCGCGGCGATCTTGGGGCTTCGCCTCACCCTGCTCCTGTACTTCATTCGAGTGAGGTTACTGCCGCCTGGTTGTGAAAGGTACCTGGGACGTCATGCCTCCTCTCCCAGTGTTTTGTCTATGCAGTAAGTACTCTACTTTCCTCCTCTTGGGATTCCCGGGGCCTGAGCACGGCTTCCCCTCCGCTCCCCAGCCACGGGCTTTCGTGTTTTCGGGAAGAGCTCTTCTCCCTATTCTTACCGAACCACACCCCCAGCTAGATCCGACTGGTGCAGAGGCTGGCATTCCCCGCACATCAGACGTGGGACCTCGCTCTCAGTGGTGTAATAGCTAATGTTTACTGAGCACTGATATTAACTCACTTAATCTTCACCTTGATCTTAGTGAATAAGGCACTGTGAGTAGCCTAATTTGAAGACGGAGAAAACAGGCAGAATTGAAGCAACTTGCTCAAGTTAAGTCAGCTGGAAAAAGCATCGTTCAGGATTCAAACTCAGGTCGTCTGGCGTCCTCTCCTCCCATCACCCCTTCTCCTGCTCCTCTCTCCCTTTCTCCTCTCTTATCAGGTTTGCAGAACAGTATAAGGAATTGCCAGACACTCATCACCTGGATTTAACAGCTGTTAATGTTTTGCCTATTGCCTAAATTTGCTTTGTCTATTTTTTTAAATCTCTGATAAGGACTTAAAAAAAATAACTTTGCCACAATAACTATAACGACCCTCAACTAAATAAAGAGTAATGTCTTCATATTCTCTGATACTCAGTCCTTGTTCAGTTTTTTTCCTGACTATATGAAGTGTCTTTTTACAGTACTTTTATGTAAATAAGGATCCAAATTTACACATTGCATTTGGTTGATACTTCACCTAAGTCTCTATTAATCTATAATACCCGCCCCCCCTTTTTTAATTTTAAAAAAGATTTATTTATTTATTTATTTTGAGAGAGAGAGTATGAGCAGGAGGGGCAGATTGAGGGGGAGAGATTTTCAAGCAGTCTCCCCGCTGAGCACAGAGCCCTACACTGGGCTTCATCTCATGACCCTGAGATCACAACCTGAGCCAAAACCAAGAGTCAGAAGCTCAACTGACTGTACCACCCAGGCACCCCGCCCCACCCCTTTTTCCTAAGGCCGTTAATTTGTGAAAGAAATACAGGTCATTTCTCATGTAGTATTTTTCACATTCTGGATTTGGCTGACTGTTCAATCTGGATTTGGCTGGATCTGGGTACTGTTGAATGTGTTACTCTACTGTAAAGTAGAAGTTAGATCTACAGTATTGATCACTGTAGCAAACACTGTTGATGCTTCTCCATTTCCCTGAGCATTCATTTCTCCTGCCAAAGGTTGTCATCTCACTGCCTAAGGACTTTTTGTCTCACTCTGAGCCACACTTACCGGTGCTCGGGACAAGTCAGGGATGCAGGAGAATCCAAGTCCGTAAGAGCAAACCCTAACCAATGGACTGGGAGTTCATCCCATAGGTGCGTGACCCTGAAATTTGTTCTCCACTGTTGGAGTTCTGCAGAGAGGTCGAATTGTGAGCATTCACAGTGTCTGTCTCACTTTCCTGTTTCCCTGTTGGGGTTTTCCGGGGTCACGTCCCAAATAAACTATTTAAAGTGAAACCTAGTTTTGGGGTCTGCTTCTAGGGGTACACAAACCAAGCCAATTA
Source organism: Callorhinus ursinus (assembly GCF_003265705.2). Lineage (NCBI taxonomy): Eukaryota > Metazoa > Chordata > Mammalia > Carnivora > Otariidae > Callorhinus > Callorhinus ursinus. The sequence goes on along the minus strand of NW_027397071.1, from coordinate 6,891,063 downwards.
GATTCTGGTTCATGTTTTGTTGAACGCGTATGTCAAAGGCTGTGCCGTGCATGCCCTTCCTATTGTAGCTCATCAGAGGAAACATGATGCTTGGCTCTCCCGCTTTTATGGAAGTGAAGATTGATCAGTGGGTTCAAGTAATGTCAGCCTGACCATTTATTATAAATTTCCCAAGAAGCCTAATGTTTGCCTAGATTCATTATTTTATCATGAGTTACAATGATGGTGGTTTTCTATTTCAATAATTCCTCCTGACATTATTAGCTGTGATTCTTCTATTAAAAATAACGTCATCTGCTTGGTTAACCTGAATACAGTTGTTTTTGTTTTTTTTTTACAAGAAAGGTAGGATAAATGCTTCATTGATTTTTTTTCTTTTTATTTATCAATTTTCAGAAAAATGAGTTAGTGTCCCAGAAACCTCTAAAGGTGACAAACGATGAGTTTTTATTTTAAAGTATAATTATAAACTCTTAGATTTTATATTTTTGACACATTATAATCCTTTGCGGTCATTATTCTTCTTGATGCTCACATTTTCCTAACTTGGGCTAGCCGGGACCCAATTAAGCTGACTGCTGCATCCTTCCGACATAACCCCAGAAGTCTTCCAGAACGTCACTGATTTCAGGCAAGGCGAGAAGATTCAGGCTTATCTTGTACATCTCCAGCTCCAGCTGGAATTAACCATTTCTCCAGATAGCCCTAGTTCTTTTTGGTGGGAAATGATATTTGGGAACAGAGCATGAATAGGAGCAATGCCCATTGCTACCAGCTTGCCACTGTTTCTAGGTCTTTCTGGTGAACAGAGCTACGAAATAGGTATTTCTTAGGTAAAGAGAAGTATAACTTTCCTTAAAAATTAAATTTAAAAATATTTAAATATATTTTTTCTTTTTATTAGAAAAAAATCCCGAGTTCGTCCTGTTACTTCCAACTCAAAATCTATATGACATAATTTGCACTTAACTTCTTAGTTTTCTGTTTTTACATCTCATTTGATTTGTATCTCTTGTCTCTTATTCTGAAAATTGTCTTATAAGCTTGAATATAATGACTCATTTGCTTTATCCCACTACACACACACACACACACACACACACACACACACACACGTGGCATAGATTGACTGCATTAATGGCTCAAGATCTCCACTCGGTGTATATCTGCATACCTATCTTTTGCTGTGTGGTTTTTTCAGTCTCTCTCTAAAGAAGAGAAGTCTCTTTTTCCACTCCCTCCCGCCCTTGAATCTGGGCTGAGCTCCTGCCTCTCTTTGGCCAACAGAATGGAGCAGAAGTGATGGTGTGTCCGTTCCAAGCCCAGGCATTAAGGCTCCTTGGCTATTCTGCTTACTCACTGCACCTTTACAAAGGCGCCTGAGAACAGGCCCGGACAAGCCTGCTAGCAACCTGCGGTACAGAGCTGAGTCCCTCCCGCCTCCCCCCTCCCCAGTCATTTCAGCCAGGCCACCTAGATTAGCAGCAAGTCGAGGCTTCAGTATTTAGTTTCGAAAATCTAAGCCATTATCTAAGTACATACGTATTCCTCTCCCCCTCTGTATTTTCCTAGGATTGCTGTAACAAACTATATCACAAATTGGTGGCTTGAAGCAACAGAAATGTATTCTTTCTCAATTCCGGAGACCAGAAATCTGAAATCCAGGGCCACACTCCCTCTGACTGCTCTAGGGAAGAATCCTTCCTCCATTCTTTCCCACTTCCGGTGGTTGCCCGCAATGGTGGCATTCCTTGGCTTGTAGCTGGATCACTCCAATCTCTGCCTCTGAGAGAGAGAGAGAGGAAGAGCGGGGGGGGGGGGGGGGGGGACAGAGGGAGAGGGAGAAGCAGGCTCCCCATTGAGCAGAGAGCCTGATGCGGGGCTCGATCCCAGGACTCTGGGATCATGACCTGAGCCGAAGATAGACACTTAACCGACTGAGCCACCCAGGCACCCCTTCTCCAACACTTGAAAGCCTCCGTCCTCCTCTGCTACCCACCCACTCGTGTGACCATTCCCAGGGCTCTCATCTCAGTGAATGCTTCCCCTCTGTTTGAAACAAAGCTGACAATCTCTCCCCTTCCTCAGATGTGCCATATTCCTTCCACATCCTCCCTCTTGGTGTAGGGCACCATCATCTGTCAGTCAGCCAAGGCAGAGGCCGGATGTGGCCCTCCATGCTCACACATCCAGTAACTGCTGGAGATGCTGATGTTATTAATATCAGAATGTTTCCCCACCTGTGCCTCGCAAACCTTACTCATCCTCCAAGATTCATACTCCCACTGTAAAATCTTTTCAGACATCCCCCAGGAGAATTGGCTGTGGCCTCTGTCTGTCCCCACTGGGCAGAGATTTACAACACTCCATTCCCTCCTTAGTTAGCCTGTCGGTCTCTCCTCCTAAACTGTTAAGTCCCTTGATTACAGAGACTGTGACTCATGGACCTTGTTTCCGGGGCACTGAGTACAGTGTCTGGTTCCTGGTCAGTGCTCAGTAGCTGTCTGGCCTGTGGACGAATGAACAGATAGCTTATTGAGCTTCTCTAGCCAAGCACTTCGGCTGTCTGGACAGGGGGTGCCCAGAGTCACTCTCCTGACGCTGGCCTGGGATCCTCCCACTGCACCTGGGAACTCATGGCTCTCATTCCTGGAAGAGAGGTTGCTAATCTCCTGTCATCCCTGCTCCCTTGCACACCCTCTGTCCACCACCCCAACATCTGGCTCCACCTGATGAAACGCGGATTATCAAGGTCTCCCGTTCAGCACTTTCTGTCTAGAGGGTCTGTCCCTCTAGACTGGGGGCTCCAGAGGGTAGTCACATCTTTCCATTCGTGCACTTAGCGCTGTACCTGGCACAGAGCTTTCGAAATGTCTGATGAATGAATGGATGGATGAACAATGCACAAGAGTGCTTTGGTGGTTTGCCTGATGTCACTTAGCTAGGATTATAAACTGAATATGTAAATATTTTTAGAAACTTGAATAAATGCACAATAAATTCAGGTTCCTGCTAAATATTTTCCAGTGTCTCATGCCAAGTTGTCCCGACTTCCAGTGACATAGTCTCTCTTTGCTCTCTCATGAGGGCCTATCACCCATCCCATACCGTCCAGTACTGGGATTTGCTCTCACCTCCTGGTGAGAGCAGGTCATTCTACCTGGAACCCACCTTGTAGACCCCAGCTGGGGGCTCCAGAGAAGCCCATCAACCATCATTGTTACTGCCGCCATCGCAGGGCCAGAGTTAGGGCACCATCCACTGAAGTGACTTGTCTTGGTTTGGGTTCTCCTGAAGAAGACCGGGAGACATGGATGTGCGTGCAAGAAAGTATTGGGAGGCCGCTAATACAGGGTTGTTATCAAGCCAGTTACCACTGTGGGCAGCTGGAGCCCCATCCTGCTGGGGAAGTTTAGTGGCAGCGTAGGACATGCTGTAGTTATCCCAACTGAGGGCTAGGAAGCTAAGTGCTTATGCCCTGCCCTGTTGTCACTTGCTGCTCCTGGGGCCTTCAACTGTCTGGTAGTTCTGGATGACCAGGCACACAGAGGTTCTAAGTGGTAACCTTGGATGTGTGGAGGTGAATGCCAAGGGCATGTGGGCGGGGCACAGACAGAGTCCACTGAGGTCTCTTCAGGATGGGGTTCCAGCCTGGCTCACCGGTGTTTGAGCTTCATGCTCATCTTCTATGAATGGGGCACCTGGGTGACTCAGTCGGTTAAGTGTCTGCCTTCAGCTCAGGTCATGATCCCAGGGTCCTGGGACCGAGCCCCGAGTTGTGGCCACCAGCAGGGCTCTCTGCTCAGCAGGGAGTCTGCTTCTACTTCTCCCTCTGCCCCCTCCCCCACCCGCTCATGCTCGTGAGCTCTCTCTCTCTCTCAAATAAATAAGTAAAATCTTAAAAAAGAAAAGAGAAAGAAAGAAAGAAAGAGAGGTAACAACCTACCTGGGCCTCTGGGCTGTGGTGAGGTTAGAGGAGATGAAATTAGGTGACACTACTTGGTAAGATGGAGGAAATGATGATTGACAGTTATGACTAATGACAAGTCCCGCTCTCCTGGCACATTAAAGAGAGATTTAGACCTGGAATGTGAGGAGAAAGGTGGGGCTCCCAGGGGGAAAGACTTTAGATTTAGATCCTGATCACATTTGTGAGTTGTGTAATAATGGAGCAGGACCTCCCCAGGCTACACCCAGTTATTGGTCCATTCACACCCGCCCCAAGCCCAGACCTCTGGGACAAAAATCACTTTCATCTCAGCTCCAACGTTTGGTTCAGTTATCACTCCCCAGTCGGCAGGAACTGCCAGGGAAGAGAGACAGAGCTGCTGGGTTAATGAAGGGCTGTTTACCTTCCGGCAGGAGAGAAGGACAGGGCAGGATGTGATCAGGGACAGACGAAATTCTGCCCCAGTGGCTGCAGATCATTGAAGAAATGGCATGTGTGACTTACAAGCTCTCACCCTTGAAGATCTAGAAGTTTCAGCAATGGGGTGGGGAGAGAAAGAAGGAATGGACAAGAAAGGGACAGAGGGCTCTGTTTTTTTCTGCTCTTTCCCCAGCACTGGCCAAGGCTACTGGCAGTAAATTCAGCAAATTTATTTGATGCTAATCTTGTTGGAGGAATTTACTGTAATGTAGTTCACGGCGGGGCGGGGGGGGGGGGGGGGGGGGGGGGGGGGGGAGGGTGGGGCGGATAATCAGATTTGTGTAAACTTTCACAAGAGTCTGCAAAGGCTTCATATATCTTGACAGATAGGGTCTTTAAAATACCTGTGCTCTGATCTTAGGAGAGGAGAGGCAAGACCGTGGGGCTAATGGAGACCATGGTTTCAGGGCCCACAGAGGTGCACAGACATGCTTTCTTCCCTGGACCCCAGGCGCAGGGCTTCCCTCCACCCTCTCCTTGTGGCCTGGCGCCAACCCTGATGGGGCCCTGCCACCAGTGGATGGGACTGATAGTGGCCTGGGTTGGGAGGCTATCTTAAGGATGACAGGGTAGTTACACCCCACTTCGCAAATCTAACTGTCCAATAATTCCCGACCCAACCAGCCAAAGGTATTGTCCTTTAAAGTGTTCGCTCTGCAGTCCTGGGAGCAGCAAACTTGCTTCTTACCAGTATTTTTCATAATCTTCAATTACTAATAGGATTATTTCTGTTTATAGTTTAAAGTCATGGAAACACTTATCCTATGCAATTTTTTGTGCCCAGAAAACTCGCCATGAATTGCAACTATAATGAGTCTAATAAGCCTAATAAACATATGCTATCCTTCTCAGAGATAGTAGGTATTTTTGTTTGTTCGTTTATAAAAATGGGAGCCAGATTTTCAGAGCAAATGGTGAGAGCCTGGCAACTACCATCTGGGAGCAGTCTGTGCTGCCCGGAGCATGAGCAGTCCTGGAGGGCATAAATTCATACCGATTTTTGGAACACCTGGGTGGCTCAGTCAGTTAAGCATCTGCCTTCGGCTCAGGTCATGATCCCAGGGTCCTGGGATTGAGCCCTATCATTGGGCTTCCTGCTCAGCAGGGAGCCTGCTCTCCCTCTGCCTGCCACTCCCCCTGCTTGTGCTCTCTCTCTCTCTCTGTCAAATAAATAGAATCTTAAAAAAAAATTCATACCAATTTTTAACAACATGAAACTACCCATCTCCTTTCCTCAACAAAACACAGACCCCCAATTCCACTCTGACCCAAGCCTAAACAAACCTATTATTTTATCATAAAATGCAATTTTATGTGGCCCATTATCAGGCTTTACGATCTTGGGAATGTGTGAGGTGTCCTCAAAGGGATGGACGCTGAGATGGTAGCTGTATTGGTCATCAGGCCAGGCGAGGCAAGCCGAGACCGGAGTGGTCTCAGAGAGGTGGGAAGGTGGACATCTAAGAACCCCTTCAAAGAGGAAAGCAATCGAACTTGGTATCAGGTTAGGTATGGAGCTGTGAAGGGCGGGATGGGGGTGGTTGGGGAGTGATAAGTACACGCGACTGCCAGATTGTGAGGTTGGGGGCTGGAAAATGGTGGTATAGGAGGCAAGATGGAACCATCGGGAAGGAGAGATGTTTAGATGGAGGAGATGATTCACTCAGTGTTGGGCAAATTGAGAAGTGGCCTTGGGGCAACTCACTGAAATGTCCTGCGTTAACGCGGAGAGGCATAGGAATGAGCAATTAGGGAGGAAGATGGACGCTTGAGAATTACTCACACAAGAGGTATTTACTGAGGCCCTGCTGAATGCCAGGAATTCAGGCAAGTGCCAAATGTATAGGTGCTAGGGAGGAGAGTCAGGAAGTATTTGGACCTTAGATTGCACAGACCTGCGTTCCAATTCCCACTCTGCCACTTAAAAGCTGTGTGATTTGGGCAAGTCAGTTAATGTCTTTAAACCACAATTTTCCCATCTAAAGAAAGGGAGTAAGAATGTGCTTGGCACACAATTATCAGTCATAAAGGCAATTGTCATGAGAATTAGCCAAGCTAATGCATACAAAGTGCATAGCATTATGTCTGGCGTTCAGCAAATGCTGAAAACCTTACCTGTTATTATCAGGAAAGAGTACTTTTGACCTTAAGGACTTCCTAGTCTAATAGATTTGACAACAGCAAGAGCAGGTGTTAGTTCAGCTGAGCTGGAGGGGAGAGAGAGATAGCTATCAGGTTTTGAGTAGCTGATTAAAAGTCACCAGCCATAAATGAGTTAAGCCTTTAACCCCTTAGTGCAATGGGATAAGCCAGAAGTTCAAACCAAAGAAGCACCAACTCTTTGTTCCATTTTCCCCACCAGTTGAGGGTCAAGTGGATCAACACAGATGTGAGGTGGTCTCAGGAATCAATTCAAAAGGCTTTGGCAGTTTTGAGGACCCAGGTTGAGGGAGGGAGGCAAAATGGAAGGGCTAGAGTGGAAAAGTCTTGAGCGCTGAGTCAGAGAGGGAAAAGTGTCTTCCAGATACTCCTCTCCTACCTTGTAAAGCACCGGCCCAGGGCCCCAGGGCAAGAGACGTAGGAATGAAGGGCACTAGGGGAGGAATGTGAATATGTGAGAGAAGTGCTGGCCAGGGCCCCTCCACGGGCAACCTGAGCCCTTGACTGCAATGCCTCTTAGGGACCAGAAGGCACTAACTGTGGCCGGGTCTGGTGTGGGGAGGGCAGCTCCTGCTGGGGCCTGCTGGGAAAGCCTTTGTGACTGCCTCACATCAGGCCTGAAAAAGCACACAGGTTTTGGTTTTTTAAGGATTTTATTAATTTGAGAGAGAGGGCGCCCACGAGCGGAGGGAGGGGCAAAGGGAGAGGGAGAGAGAATCTCAAGCAGACTTCTGCGCTGAGCACAGAGGCCAAGGCGGGGCTTGATCTCACAACCCTGAGCTCAGGACCTGAGCCGGAATTGAGTTGAAGGCTTAACTGACTGAGCCCCTCAGGCACCCCAAAGCACACAGGTTTTTAACCACAAGTCAGACTCCTCAGAAGGCACAGGAGTGGCAGGCCACCAGTGTTTCTGAGACCTACATGGCTGGGCCCGTGATATAAGGTTAGGAACAGAAGTGCTGATTTCTGAATGAGTTGGCCTGAGCTCTGAACTTGGGAGTTCTAATCAGCTTTGCCGAGGACAGTTTAATGGTTCGCCTGTACCCTTCACTGACAATCCACCCCCCACCACCGTCCCTCTTCTTTTTGTGGCCCGGTTGGGGTTACAGAGAGGATACTAAAACTGAAGGTGATTGCTTTCCTTCTGACTCTTAGACCTGTCCCCGAGGCTGGTAGCCCTCTGAAGGCCACAGGCTGCGAAGGTGACACGTTGACTTTTAGTGTGAGCAGGACTCTCGGACTTCACTGCTTAGTGTGGGGACAGAAGACAACCCTGGGAGATGGCAGAGGTTTCCCTGCTTCAGAAGAGAGTTGGCAAATGGGTTTTCAAGTCCTTTTCTCCCCTTTGCCCTTTAACCCCAGGAGATTAGGGAGATGGTTACTGACAGTTCTTGTAATTTGCATTTCAAAGTAATGTATGCAAAAATAATGCATTTCAGTGCACGCTTCATTAGCATGCTAAAACAAATTGGCTTTGAGTCCAGGCCATTTATATCTTTTTCTTTTTTTTTCTTTCTCTCTGTTATTATTATTATTTTGTTTTTGGAATTAGTTTTGATTCCTTGAGAACTCAAGCTCTGTGATCTGACCTAGGAGACATTGGCCAAGCTTCACTAAGCTATCTCTCTAACTCCAACGCCCCTTATGCATTTAGGAAAAAAAGGAGGAGAAGCACCTGGAGGGCAGTGGGGAAGCGAGAACAGTGGAGCAGGGACCTTTTTAGACAGGTGTGTGTGTGTGTGTGTGTGTGTGTGTGTGTGTGTGTGTGTGTGAGAGAGAGAGAGAGAGACAGAAACGGGGGGGGGGGGTTTGTGTTGAATCCTAAAGGGTTTACACAGCAGGGCGGGGGGAGGGGGGGGCAAAAGGAAAACTGCCCCTTGCAGATGGAAGTTGGGTGGGTAGACTTGCCACCAGCTGGACTCCAAGACCTGACCTTTACTGCCCGCCGGCTTGTACCCACCGAAATTTGTCCCACCTTTTCCCTTAAGCTCCTCTTTCCAGTTTATCTCCTAACTCAGGCAAAAGACCAGAAGTGCATAGCATCCCATAATAGAAACCCAAACTGCCTTTCAAGCATTAACTGCTGCCTGGAGGGGTGGCCCAGACCACCCTGACTGAACCCCCAAATCATGCCTGTGCCGATGGACCATGGAGTGACTACCTCATAATACTACTAAAATCTCCACCCAAGGAGGAACACAAGCCTCCTTTACAGAACATGCAATGTATGCTTAGGTATGTTTCCTTAAGGCACAAACTTGACCTTATGCTCTCCTCTACATACAATGACAAGGCCCCCTTTCAAAATAGTCATCCTAACCCTGAATAAAAAAAAACCCATTCACCCTTACTTGGGGAGTCATGGCTTTGGACCAGTGATTCCTATTTGCTACAAATAAAGCTCCCTTTGTGTGAAAACTCACCTAGTATAGGCTGTGTGACTCCCCAAAGAGCGAACTGGGGTTAGTGCTCTTACTGGCCAATCTGATGATCCACGGGATGACTGTTTTCCTCCCTCACCTCCCCTTCCCTCAAGGGAGCAGGCAAAAAGGAGAACTAGACGAGCTGCACACAATTCCCACAAGTCCGTGACACTGAAGGGACTCAGGCCTGGGCTCCCCAGCAGCTCACTCATTGCTGTGGGCCTAGACTCAGGTTGGTGGGACTCAGAGACTCCAGAGTGACATGATGCTGCGAGATGAATTAGGGAAGACATTCCATCTTCTAGGAAAATGCCCGAGACCACCTTGCAACTCCCACCCCCACGCCCACCCTCTCTCACCTTCACTCAAACATCCTGTGATCTCCGTCCCTGTGTTTGGATGATGTGGTTGTCTATGGGGGAGTCTGAAAGGGCAAGAAACCGCAGGTCAGGGAAAGTTCCCCTTGTCAAAATATCATTTTCAAAAAGTGAAAACATGACTCTCATGACAATATATCATGAGCATTTCTTAATTCATTAGTGCGGGAATGAGCAGAACGGTAAAGCCATTTCAAAGAAGGATACCTGAGGCAGGAGAGTAGCCAGAGAAAGAGAGATTGCTAACTACAAAACTTGCTTGATGTCCTACCAGGCGATAAACCTATAGGCTTCAGACCTATCTTTTCTGCTGGACAGAATACATTTGCCCCTCTATTGGCCAAAAAGAAATCATTGCAACTGACGGATCGTCTAAAAGTTAACGCTGGTAAATTAAAAAAAAAAAAATTTTTTTTTAATTAAAGATTTTATTTATTTATTTTCACAAAGAGAGAGACACAGCGAGAGAGGGAACACAAGCAGGGGAAGTGGGGAGAGGGAGAAGCAGGCTTCCCGCCGAGCAGGGAGCCCGACGTGGGGCTCAGACCATGACCTGAGCCGAAGGCAGACACTTAACGATTGAACCACCCAGGCGCCCCAGTAAAAACAAAAATTTTGAAGATGTAGGTGACTCAGTTGGTTAAGTGCCTGACTCTTGTTTTCAGCTCGGGTCATGATCTCAGGGTCTTGGGATCGAGTCCCGCCTCCGGCTCTGCACTCAGTAGTCTGCTTTGGATTCTCTTTCCCTCTGCTTCTGTTCCTGTGCATGCACGTGCCCTCTCTTGCCCTCTCTCTTTCTCTCTCTCAAATAAATAAACCTTTTAAAGAATTGGCTTTATTAATCATTGCATAAATCCGGCAGCATCCCAATCAACAAGCTGAGGGGAGCTCCAAAGGGCTACAGAAACGGAGAATTTTTTATAGGCTGGATAAGGGAGTCATGAACAGAGGGAGGTCACTTCTCTTTGAAGACAGAAGGGTCTTGTTAGGTGAATTAACTCATCTTCCTTTGGGGGATAGAAAGAACCCATGTGGCAGATCACCCTGTGGGACCACAGAGAAAATTCCTGACTGAGTGGGGGAGGTTGAAACTGCTGTCAGGTGAGGTATTAAGTCCCCGTTGGGTGACGTGGCCTAGCATAAGTGATTCCATTTTGGGGCCTGTGGTTGTGTTTGTTTGTTTGTTTTTCTTTCCAAACAGCATCTGACTTTATAGACTGTGGGTCTCAAATGAGAAGCTCATTGGAAATGCTGTAGTAAAAGTGTGAAAGTGTATACCAGGACATTGTTGCCCCATTTACAAGTTTTGGGTAATTTTTCTTAACACCCAGAAGTATACCCCAACTCCAGCATGGTTTTATAGTTTGATGACTCGGCAGTGGATACGTCTGAGCAGGTTTGGGGTGGAAACCCCTCCCAAGAGGCTCCCAGGCATGAGCTTAACTAGGGACCCTCACTGAGTCCTTGCTTTCTGGGCTCTTCCAACTCACCCCATGCTCAGTCCCTCAGAAAGGAGACTGCAAGGCTTTGATAAAATGAAGCCAGGGGGCGCCTGGGTGGCTCAGTTGGTTAAGAGTCTGCCTTTGGCTCAGGTCATGATCCCAGGGTCCTGGGATAGAGCCCCGCATCAGGCTCCCTGCTCAGTGGGAAGCCTGCTTCTCCCTCTCCTTCTGCTGCTCCCCCTGCTTGTGCTCTCTCTCTCTCTGTCAAATAAATAAATAAAATCTTAAAAAAAATAAAATAAAATGAAGCCAGGATGGGAATCCTAGAGCTTTTGTTGGCTTCCGTTTGGAGCACAAATAAGCCCCTGCTTCAGTTTAGTGAGGGTTTCTGCGCACTTGTCCCAAAGCAGGAGACTCTCCTACAGTGGGAGGTTAAGGGAGCAGAGGCAGGTCCCCACCTGGAGGCTTGTGCATCCATTTGTGCACCACCCTCCTCCTGCCCCCCCCCCCACATCCCTCTCCACACCCCGGGCATGCTTGCCTATGTGCACGGCTCTCTTCAAAGGGCCGAGGACCAGCAAAGACTCTCTCCTTGACCAGACTTTAGTCAGGCTCCTCCAAGCCCTCTTCTCGACTACGCCTCAACCCTGGCCCCTGATCTGTGCCCTGTACTTTCTGTGCCTGCTCAGCCCTGTCTTAGCCAAGAGCCTTCCTAAGTCATTTGAGCAGGAATCGTTCTGCCCTTACTGTGACTTCTCAGTGGTTTCCCATGCACTGACTTCCTCCTCATAAGTCCTGGCTGTCCTTGCTGTAGAGTCCCATCTCTCTCCCCTATTGCAATAGTCCTGGATAAAGTCTTCCTTACCATTTTAACAAGTGTCAGAATCATTTTTCTGTAACAGAACTAAGTGTACCCATTTCAAGTCCAGGCCTCCGTGCTGCTCCCAGGTCCCCACTGTTGGAAGGAGCACCCTTCCTCCCCAGTTCTCCCGCTGGATTTTTTTGTGCCCTCTATTAGGGCCCATCTTGCTTTTTACCTCAAATTAAAGATCTTTATGTAGGTGACATCCTATAGGGCCAGACCTAGGTCTTATTAATCTTTGTCTCTCCCAAAAAAACCACCATGCCTGGTCCATCATTGGAAGTCAACACGTACGGTGACCACATTTCCAGACCCCAAATTAGACCTTTGGCTGTTCATCACATGGTCTGATACTATATGTTTAACTTAGGAAACTGTGGCAGAGACTGGCTCGATGCTCACTAGAGCATGTCCTCTTGTTCCTGGTTCAGGCCCTTATTGTCCTTCCCGTGGACTATTGAAGGCACCTCTGAGCTGGTCTCGCTGCTTCCTGGCTCTCCCATATCCAGTCCACAAAATCCACCCAGCTGCCAGTTTGAGGGCGTCATCCCTTCCTCCTAGCTTTAGGAGTTTATATCGTTTTGTTGCTTTCAAGCAACAAAAGTGAACTCTTGCTAACTAAAGCAAAAGGAGAATTTCCTGGAAGAATGTAGGACATCCTATAGCATAGCAGGAACAGCTGAATAACTAAGTCAAGGAAAGGTAGCAAGAGCTCGTAGTCTTGCCACCTCGATAATAATTAACATGACAGTTAGGGTGAATGAGCCCCAACTACCTTCTGTCCTATGATTCCACTCAGAATTCTGATTCCAAGGGGAAAGAGTATGAATGACCCAGCTGGGGTCTTGCTCCTTCCCCTTGGCCCAGGGATATTTTCTGTTTCCCTCCCCTGCCCTCATCCACTGCCCACCCCTCTCTACCCTGCTCTCTGCTCTGGGAGGCTGATCTATATAGATGGGTGCACTTGCCTTCTGGCTTCCCATTCATTTTACAACGGCAGAGCCCCTGCAGGAGATGGGAGGGAGGGAGGAAAGTGAGGTCGGGGTACTTACTTCACCAGTTCCTTCCCTGTGGGTTTGCCTGGGATTCGCTGTGCCCCTCAACAGAAGGTCTCCTTGTCTCTCGAGGAATCCCCTTCAATGTCACCTTCTCCTTCTGGGGTGCCGGCCCCATCGCGCCAAGGGGCTGACTAACTGTTCTGCTGCTTCTAACCCCCAAATAATGTGTTCTTCCTTCTGGTTTCCCTACACCCTGGCCACATGTTTGTTTCATGCCACCTGCTTGAAATTCCTAATGATTTTGTCTTTTAACTGGTGTTTGTTAAGTCTAGCGGGACAATGGAACACGGACTTGGACAGAAGAGATGTGCAGGTGCGTGTTTGCTGCTCCTTGGTGCCCCATTCGCAGGTCACTTTTGTGACGCCTGATGAGTGCTGGCCTCCTGTGTGGGAGGAATACAAGGTAGGTGTGTTCCATCAGAGTCTGAGCAAGTGGTGGTAGGGCGCTGACCACCCGTGGAGGCCACACTTGGTCTTCACACCAGAACTTGCTTCAAACCAGAAGGAGGGCAAGAGAGTTCTGAGAAACATGACCAACCAAGGAAACTTACCATTTCCCTTCTTCTTCTTGGTACTTCTTTGGATTGGCAACCACTTACACAGAAAACGATAATACAGAAGGAAAGCTGGGACAAGCCACAGGTCTTTCCGTTTGGTCCTTTGGTTACGTGCAAGCTGAAAGTGGAATAGGATGTGTGCACATCAAGAAATAAAGGAAAAACAGCGGAGTTAGTTTTGTGCCTGCTGCCTAAGAACAAACTGTGTAGGAATGTACAAACTATGAAATAGGACTCGTGTAACTTTGGTGATTCTTTACATGAACGAAATGACCTTGCACTTGCATGTAAAACTGGAATTGTGCAATATAAAGATAACTGTAAGATGTCTGTTAATAATTCAAATTTATTATTACTTTTATTTTACTTAGAATGAGATTAAACAGCCAGTAAATACCATAACAAGTCAAGAGAGAAGCTATGGAAGAAAGGAAGAGCCTTATATTTTAGTAACCTTAATGGTGCTTTTCTCCTGCCTTTTTTTTTTTTTTTAAGATTTATTTATTTATTTTTGAGAGAAAGAGAGAAAGGGAGTGGGGGAAGGGGCGGAGGGAGAGCATACCCAAGCAGACTCCCATCAAGCACAGAGCCTGACCTGGGGGCTGGATCCCACGACCCATGAGATCATGACCTGAGCTGAAACCAAGAGTTGGACGCTTAACTGACTGAGCCACCCAGGTGCCCCTCTTTCCTGCTTTTTGAACAAGGGGCCCCACCCTTGTTGATGCTAACAGGCTGGACCCGATGAAGGAGCTGAATGCTGAGGAGAGAAGCCCAGGGAAGCATCAGAGCAAGGCTGGGTAAACAGGCAGGATGCAACGTACAAGTGAAATTCCCCCCAAAAAATGCTCCTAGGAAATTTTTTCTCATTGACTCCTCACCCTGCAATAGGCTTGAAGAGTCATTATCTTATGACCAAAAAAAAAAAGTTTTTAAATACAACTAACATGTTTTATATTGCTTTAATATCTAACTATATTTTCTTTATAATTTCTTAATCTCTTTAACAGTAAATTAACAGCAGCTTGACCAACAAATAAGGAAAAGAGAAGGGTAGACTGGTCATTCTGCTGGGTCGCCTGGATGAAGTTCTGTGACCTACCCCTGGAGGCTCAGCTGAGAGCCCCCTCCTCCAACCCTTCCCACAGCCTAAATCTCGGATTTACATTTTTTGTGCTTAAAATAGCTAGAATGGTTTGCTTCTCGGGCAGATCCTGACTGATGAATGAGGTTGAGAGCACAGGCCAAGGGTGGCCGTATCAGAGACTCAACATGAGGGAAATAGTGGCCCAACCTGAGAAAACAGAGCCGCTCTTTGCTGTGAGTTTCTCGTACCAACCAAATCCCTCTCTAAGCAATTAAGCCCATTTACTTCTTTATTATCCTCTGTAGAAAACCAGAAGGGGCTCCACGTCAGACATTGGGGAATTAATATCTGCTGGAAAGAGCTGTAGCTCAGCCCTGGTCAGGATATGATGGCAGGACTCTTACTCACATGTGGTTTAAAGGCTCTCCTGATGAGCCTTCCAGAAGTTTTGTCAGAAGCCAGGCCACACCTTCTATACATGCAAGATTTATCTCCTTAGGCAAAAGTACCTAGGAGACCAAGAGCCTCCTTCCTTGTCCTTAAAGTGAATTTCCCTTTGGCTGACACACTGAAGCAAAATGTATTAATACCCATGATGGGGGGATCAGCCTTCAATAAAAAATGCTGGTTCTTCTAATGTACCTGGCATAAAATATTCAGAGCTATTAATGCGTTTCAGTTTAAATAGTCACCAGGGCTTTTGTCCAAATCAGTGGTGAGCCTAGGTTCTATCCTCTTTGTTTTTGCACAGATCGGATGTAGAATGTGGGCTGAGAGTTCCAAGAAAGGCACTAAGTGGTAGGCCCCATGCAGAAGTTGGGGAGCTCTGCGGTACAAGATGTGATGGCATAGTGGTCAGAGTCCTTGCTGGGGGCCAGGCCTGGCCCTGACTATGCTGAAGGACTTGAGATTCACAGGGTCATGAGAAGCCAGATGGGAGCATGTTAGGATGTCTTCCCCAGTCCTTGACTGTAAGTATTTACAACGCCTTCAGTCTTGGGTAACCTGGCTGGCTCAGTCGGTAGAGTATGTGACTCATGATCTCTGGGTCCTGAGTTCAAGCCCCATATTAAATTTGGAGCTTACTAAAAATAAGATAAAATTTTAAAAAATGCTTTCAGTCTCTTGAGGCCATATAGGGAACCACGGGAGACTGGAGGGACCCATATGACCATAGAGACTGGGAGTGGGATTCAAATTATGAAGCACTAGGACCTCCCCAGGAAACCTTGGGTGGCGAGAGATCAAACAAGACTAAGTGCAGAGAGCCCGTCTATATGGTGGTGGTTGATAGTCTTTAAATCCCAGGAGCTGTTGTCCTAGCTGGCGGATGGTGAGCATGGGAAGAATCTGAAGGGTGAGCTGATGGAAGCGAGTCAGTCTGGACCTCGTGGGGCAGAAGTACTTCCTACCTCTTTTGTTTGTTTTTGAGACATTAAATTAAAGAATTGTTGGTGTGGAGGGGAGCCCTCCAGACAGACAACTGAATTGCCTAGGTTCCCCCATCCCAAGGGTCCCCACCCCCTCTCAGATCTGGGAAGTCTCTGCACCCTGCCCTGTTCCAGGTGAAGTCCATTTTGAAATGGACTTTGAAAGCCACCTAATCCAAAGGGATTTGAGGGGCGCCTGGGTGGCTCAGTTGGTTGAGGATCTGCTTTCAGTTCAGGTCATGATCTCAGGACGCTGGGATGGAGCCCTGCATTTGGTTCCCTGCTTGGCAGGGAGCCTGCTTCTCCCTCTCCCTCTGCCTCTTCCCTCTGTTCATGCTCCTGCTCTCTCGTGCTCTCAAATAAATAAATAAAATCTTAAAGAAACAAAAAACAAAGGGATTTGAAAGGAAGGACTAAGGCTTCCCTGACCTTCTCTGCCTTGACCAGAGATGGATGTGGGGGGAGGAGGCTTCAGAGATGGAATTAGCTCTCTGAGCTTTACTCTGAATCACAGCTGAAAGCCCAAATACTTTCTCATCCTTATTCTTAGGGAAGGCTGACCTCCCTCCCTCTTGCTTCTCCTCCCATCCTCCCATCAGCTTAGCTCCCTCGAGTGCTTTCTCTGTGGGTTTATTTTTTAATATTTTATTTATTTATTTATTTGAGAGACTGAGCATGAGCAGGGGGAGCAGCAAGCAGAGGGAGAGGGAGAAGCAGGCTGCCCACGGCGCAGGGAGCCTGACCTGAGGCTTGATCCCAGGACCCTGAGATCACGACCTGAGCTGAAGGCAGCCGCTTAACAGACGGAGCCACTCCGGTGCTCCTTTCTGTGGGTTTCTTATACTGCCAGTTCCCAGCTGCTCCATTCCCATTTCAGCGCTAATGGACTGATCTACTTCCCCCAATATGGCAGCTCTCAGCTGATGCCTGCTTCCCCTAGTCTTTGCTCTACTCCGCCACCTCTTAGCTCTCAGAGGCCAGGAGGAAAGTCTGGGAGAAAGCCCTGTCCAGACTGGCCTTAGGCAGATTGTGGGTGCCCGTTAGCTCTGGTCTCTCGGCTTCAACTGTCTTATCTATCCTCTACTTTGCGATGCTAGGGCAAGAGCTTTGGAAACCACATTTCCAACTGGCTATTTAGCACCCCGTTCTATCCCGCGACTGGAGATCACTAGGAGGAGACTGGAAGCTGGAGGAGGAAGAAGGGATTCTTGGCTTCCTGTTCCTGTCTTCACAGAGGCAGGGGCAGCACATCCCAGCAATTTGCAATTGCTCCCCTTCTGCTCAGCTTCTCAATGTCAGGTGCCCCGGGGCCAGGGGACTGTCCTGCAAGCCCATTGCTTCTCTATGTACACATTCGCCCTAAATGATTTCAGCCAATTTATGGATTTATGTATATTCTATGACTCTCAGATCTCTATCTCTAGAACTGACCCTTCCCTAGATCCCAAATTTGAGATGTGTATGATAGGGATCTTCAACATAACATGGCCAAACATCGTTTTCTATTTCCCCTCTTCCGAACAAGCTTCTCCTTGGGTCTTCTTTTTTTTTTTTTAATTTTTTATTGTTATGTTAATCACCATATATTACATAATTTGTTTTGGTGTACTGTTCCATGATTCATTGTTTGTTCATAACACCCAGTGCTCCATGCAGAATGTGCCCTCCTTAATACCCATCACCAGGCTAACCCATCCCCCCAGCCCCTCCCCTCTAGAACCCTCAGTTTGTTTTTCAGAGTCCATCATCTCTCCTGGTTCGTCTCCCCCTCTGACTTACTCCCCTTCATTCTTCCTCTCCTGCTATCTTCTTCTTTTTCTTTTTTCTTAAAATATGTTGCATTATTTGTTTCAGAAGTACAGATCTGTGATTCAACAGTCTTGCACAATTCACAGCGCTCACCGTAGCACATATCTTCCCCAATGTCCATCACCCAGCCACCCCATCCCTCCCACCCCCGACCACTCCAGCAACCCTCAGTTTGTTCCTGAGATTAAGAATTCCTCATATCAGTGAGGTCATATGATACATGTCTTTCTCTGATTGACTTATTTCACTCAGCATA
>NW_027397071.1:6871059-6873073 GCF_003265705.2 Callorhinus ursinus | reverse complement strand
CATTCCTTTTGATGGCTGCATAATATTCCATTGTGTATATATACCACCTCTTCTTTATCCATTCATCTGTCGATGGACATCTTGGCTCTTTACACAGTTTGGCTATTGTGGACATTGCTGCTATAAACATTGGGGTGCACGTACCCCTTCGGGTCCCTACATTTGTATCTTTGGGGTAAATACCCAGTAGTGCAATTGCTGGATCGAACGGTAGCTCTAATTTCAACTGTTTGAGGAACCTCCATACTGTTTTCCAGAGGGGTTGCACCAGCTTGCATTCCCACCAACAGTGTAGGAGGGTTCCCCTTTCTCCACATCCCCGCCAACATCTGTCGTTCCCTGACTTGTTAATTTTAGCCATTCTGACGGGTGTGAGGTGGTATCTCATTGAGGTTTTGATTTGGATTTCCCTGATGCCGAGCGATGTTGAGCACTTTTTCATGTGCCTGTTGGCCATTTGGATGTCTTCTTTGGAAAAATGTCTGTTCATGTCTTCTGCCCATTTCTTGATTGGATTATTTGTTCTTTGGGTGTTGAGTTTGATAAGTTCTTTATAGATTTTGGATACTAGCCCTTTATCTGATATGTCGTTTGCAAATATTTTCTCCCATTCTGTCGGTTGTCTTTTGGTTTTGTGGACTGTTTCTTTTGCTGTGCAAAAGCTTTTTATCTTGATGAAATCCCAATAGTTCATTTTTGCCCTGGCTTCCCGTGCCTTTGGCGATGTTTCTAGGAAGAAGTTGCTGCGGCTAAGGTCGAAAAGGTTGCTACCTGTGTTCTCCTTTAGGATTTGGATGGACTCCTGTCTCACGTTTAGGTCTTTCAACCATTTGGAGTCTATTCTTGTGTGTGGTGTAAGGAAATGGTCCAGTTTCATTCTTCTGCATGTGGCTGTCCAATTTTCCCAACACCATTTGTTGAAGAGACTGTCTTTTTGCCATTGGACATTCTTTCCTGCTTTGTCAAAAATAAGTTGACCATAGACTTGAGGGTCCATTTCTGGGCTCTCGATTCTGTTCCATTGATCTATGCGTCTGTTTTTGTGCCAGTACCATACTGTCTTGATGATGACAGCTTTGTAATAGAGCTGGAAGTCCGGAATTGTGATGCCGCCAGCTTTGCTTTTCTTTTTCAGTATTCCTCTGGCTATTCGGGGTCTCTTCTGGTTCCATACAAATTTTAGGATTATTTGTTCCATTTCTTTGAAAAAAGTGGATGGTATTTTGATGGGGATTGCATTGAATGTGTAGATTGCTCTAGGTAGCATTGACATCTTCACAATGTTGATTCTCCCAATCCATGAGCATGGAACGTTTTTCCATTTCTTTGTGTCTTCTTCAATTTCTTTCATGAGTATTTTATAGTTTTCTGAGTACAGATCCTTTGCCTCTTTGGTTAGATTTATTCCTAGGTATCTAATGGTTTTGGGTGCAATTGTAAATGGGATAGACTCCTTGATTTGTCTCTCTTCTGTCTTGTTGTTGGTGTATAGGAATGCCACTGATTTCTGTGCATTGATTTTATATCCTGCCACTTTACTGAATTCCTGTATGAGTTCTAGCAGTTTTGGGGTGGAGTCTTTTGGGTTTTCCACGTACAGTATCATATCATCTGCAAAGAGTGAGAGTTTGACTTCCTCTTTGCCGATTTGGATGCCTTTGATTTCTTTTTGTTGTCTGATTGCTGTGGCTAGGACTTCTAATACTATGTTGAATAGCAGTGGTGAGAGTGGACATCCCTGCCGCGTTCCTGACCTTAGGGGAAAGGCTCTCAGCCTTTCCCCATTGAGAATGATACTCGCTGTAGGTTTTTCATAGATGGCTTTTATGATATTGAGGTATGTACCCTCTATCCCTATACTCTGAAGAGTTTTGATCAAGAAAGGATGTTGTACTTTGTCAAATGCTTTTTCTGCATCTATTGAGAGGATCATATGATTCTTGTTCTTTCTTTTGTTAATGTATTGTATCACGTTGATTGATTTGCGGATGTTGAACCAGCCTTGCAGCCCAGG